>NW_027482007.1:0-186762 GCF_051107435.1 Chaetodon auriga | reverse complement strand
TGACAAATAAATACAAATGAATCTAAAATACTCATATTCCGTCATTTTCAGGTCAAAATAACGCTATTTGAGCGAGAAAAGCACAAAATGAACATATACTGCACTTTTCACACTAACTCAACACGAATTCAAAAGAAACCATGCTGGCCTTCAAAAACATGCAAGAATTGATGTTTCTAAAGTGGAAATGTCATTCTATGACAGTTTGACAAATAAATACAAATGAATCTAAAATACTCATATTCCGTCATTTTCAGGTCAAAATAACGCTATTTGAGCGAGAAAAGCACAAAATGAACATATACTGCACTTTTCACACTAACTCAACACGAATTCAAAAGAAACCATGCTGGCCTTCAAAAACATGCAAGAATTGATGTTTCTAAAGTGGAAATGTCATTCTATGACAGTTTGACAAATAAATACAAATGAATCTAAAATACTCATATTCCGTCATTTTCAGCTCAAAATAACGCTATTTGAGCGAGAAAAGCACAAAATGAACATATACTGCACTTTTCACACTAACTCAACACGAATTCAAAAGAAACCATGCTGGCCTTCAAAAACATGCAAGAATTGATGTTTCTAAAGTGGAAATGTCATTCTATGACAGTTTGACAAATAAATACAAATGAATCTAACATACTCATATTCCGTCATTTTCAGGTCAAAATAACGCTATTTGAGCGAGAAAAGCACAAAATGAACATATACTGCACTTTTCACACCAACTCAACACGAATTCAAAAGAAACCATGCTGGCCTTCAAAAACATGCAAGAATTGATGTTTCTAAAGTGGAAATGTCATTCTATGACAGTTTGACAAATAAATACAAATGAATCTAAAATACTCATATTCCGTCATTTTCAGCTCAAAATAACGCTATTTGAGCGAGAAAAGCACAAAATGAACATATACTGCACTTTTCACACTAACTCAACACGAATTCAAAAGAAACCATGCTGGCCTTCAAAAACATGCAAGAATTGATGTTTCTAAAGTGGAAATGTCATTCTATGACAGTTTGACAAATAAATACAAATGAATCTAAAATACTCATATTCCGTCATTTTCAGGTCAAAATAACGCTATTTGAGCGAGAAAAGCACAAAATGAACATATACTGCACTTTTCACACTAACTCAACACGAATTCAAAAGAAACCATGCTGGCCTTCAAAAACATGCAAGAATTGATGTTTCTAAAGTGGAAATGTCATTCTATGACAGTTTGACAAATAAATACAAATGAATCTAAAATACTCATATTCCGTCATTTTCAGGTCAAAATAACGCTATTTGAGCGAGAAAAGCACAAAATGAACATATACTGCACTTTTCACACTAACTCAACACGAATTCAAAAGAAACCATGCTGGCCTTCAAAAACATGCAAGAATTGATGTTTCTAAAGTGGAAATGTCATTCTATGACAGTTTGACAAATAAATACAAATGAATCTAAAATACTCATATTCCGTCATTTTCAGCTCAAAATAACGCTATTTGAGCGAGAAAAGCACAAAATGAACATATACTGCACTTTTCACACTAACTCAACACGAATTCAAAAGAAACCATGCTGGCCTTCAAAAACATGCAAGAATTGATGTTTCTAAAGTGGAAATGTCATTCTATGACAGTTTGACAAATAAATACAAATGAATCTAAAATACTCATATTCCGTCATTTTCAGGTCAAAATAACGCTATTTGAGCGAGAAAAGCACAAAATGAACATATACTGCACTTTTCACACTAGCAACACGAATTCAAAAGAAACCATGCTGTCCTTCAAAAACATGCAAGAATTGATGTTTCTAAAGTGGAAATGTCATTCTATGACAGTTTGACACATAAAAACACATGAATCTAAAATACTCATATTCCGTCATTTTCAGGTCAAAATAACGCTATTTGAGCGAGAAAAGCACAAAATGAACATATACTGCACTTTTCACACCAACTCAACACGAATTCAAAAGAAACCATGCTGGCCTTCAAAAACATGCAAGAATTGATGTTTCTAAAGTGGAAATGTCATTCTATGACAGTTTGACAAATAAATACAAATGAATCTAAAATACTCATATTCCGTCATTTTCAGGTCAAAATAACGCTATTTGAGCGAGAAAAGCACAAAATGAACATATACTGCACTTTTCACACTAACTCAACACGAATTCAAAAGAAACCATGCTGGCCTTCAAAAACATTCAAGAATTGATGTTTCTAAAGTGGAAATGTCATTCTATGACAGTTTGACAAATAAATACAAATGAATCTAAAATACTCATATTCCGTCATTTTCAGGTCAAAATAACGCTATTTGAGCGAGAAAAGCACAAAATGAACATATACTGCACTTTTCACACTAACTCAACACGAATTCAAAAGAAACCATGCTGGCCTTCAAAAACATGCAAGAATTGATGTTTCTAAAGTGGAAATGTCATTCTATGACAGTTTGACAAATAAATACAAATGAATCTAAAATACTCATATTCCGTCATTTTCAGCTCAAAATAACGCTATTTGAGCGAGAAAAGCACAAAATGAACATATACTGCACTTTTCACACTAACTCAACACGAATTCAAAAGAAACCATGCTGGCCTTCAAAAACATGCAAGAATTGATGTTTCTAAAGTGGAAATGTCATTCTATGACAGTTTGACAAATAAATACAAATGAATCTAAAATACTCATATTCCGTCATTTTCAGGTCAAAATAACGCTATTTGAGCGAGAAAAGCACAAAATGAACATATACTGCACTTTTCACACTAACTCAACACGAATTCAAAATAAACCATGCTGTCCTTCAAAAACATGCAAGACTTGATGTTTCTACAGTGGAATTGTCATTCTCACACAGTTTGATACATAAAAACACATGAATCTGAAATAAGCACATACTGTCATTTTCCGCTCAAAATAACGCTATTTGAGCGAGAAAAGCACAAAATGAACATATACTGCACTTTTCACACTAACTCAACACGAATTCAAAAGAAATCATGCTGGCCTTCAAAAACATGCAAGAATTGATGTTTCTAAAGTGGAAATGTCATTCTATGACAGTTTGACAAATAAATACAAATGAATCTAAAATACTCATATTCCGTCATTTTCAGGTCAAAATAACGCTATTTGAGCGAGAAAAGCACAAAATGAACATATACTGCACTTGTCACACTAACTCAACACGAATTCAAAATAAACCATGCTGTCCTTCAAAAACATGCAAGACTTGATGTTTCTACAGTGGAATTGTCATTCTCACACAGTTTGATACATAAAAACACATGAATCTGAAATAAGCACATACTGTCATTTTCCGCTCAAAATAACGCTATTTGAGCGAGAAAAGCACAAAATGAACATATACTGCACTTTTCACACTAACTCAACACGAATTCAAAAGAAACCATGCTGGCCTTCAAAAACATGCAAGAATTGATGTTTCTAAAGTGGAAATGTCATTCTATGACAGTTTGACAAATAAATACAAATGAATCTAAAATACTCATATTCCGTCATTTTCAGGTCAAAATAACGCTATTTGAGCGAGAAAAGCACAAAATGAACATATACTGCACTTTTCACACTAGCAACACGAATTCAAAAGAAACCATGCTGTCCTTCAAAAACATGCAAGAATTGATGTTTCTAAAGTGGAAATGTCATTCTATGACAGTTTGACACATAAAAACACATGAATCTAAAATACTCATATTCCGTCATTTTCAGGTCAAAATAACGCTATTTGAGCGAGAAAAGCACAAAATGAACATATACTGCACTTTTCACACCAACTCAACACGAATTCAAAAGAAACCATGCTGGCCTTCAAAAACATGCAAGAATTGATGTTTCTAAAGTGGAAATGTCATTCTATGACAGTTTGACAAATAAATACAAATGAATCTAAAATACTCATATTCCGTCATTTTCAGGTCAAAATAACGCTATTTGAGCGAGAAAAGCACAAAATGAACATATACTGCACTTTTCACACTAACTCAACACGAATTCAAAAGAAACCATGCTGGCCTTCAAAAACATGCAAGAATTGATGTTTCTAAAGTGGAAATGTCATTCTATGACAGTTTGACAAATAAATACAAATGAATCTAAAATACTCATATTCCGTCATTTTCAGGTCAAAATAACGCTATTTGAGCGAGAAAAGCACAAAATGAACATATACTGCACTTTTCACACTAACTCAACACGAATTCAAAAGAAACCATGCTGGCCTTCAAAAACATGCAAGAATTGATGTTTCTAAAGTGGAAATGTCATTCTATGACAGTTTGACAAATAAATACAAATGAATCTAAAATACTCATATTCCGTCATTTTCAGGTCAAAATAACGCTATTTGAGCGAGAAAAGCACAAAATGAACATATACTGCACTTTTCACACTAACTCAACACGAATTCAAAAGAAACCATGCTGGCCTTCAAAAACATGCAAGAATTGATGTTTCTAAAGTGGAAATGTCATTCTATGACAGTTTGACAAATAAATACAAATGAATCTAAAATACTCATATTCCGTCATTTTCAGGTCAAAATAACGCTATTTGAGCGAGAAAAGCACAAAATGAACATATACTGCACTTGTCACACTAACTCAACACGAATTCAAAATAAACCATGCTGTCCTTCAAAAACATGCAAGACTTGATGTTTCTACAGTGGAATTGTCATTCTCACACAGTTTGATACATAAAAACACATGAATCTGAAATAAGCACATACTGTCATTTTCCGCTCAAAATAACGCTATTTGAGCGAGAAAAGCACAAAATGAACATATACTGCACTTTTCACACTAACTCAACACGAATTCAAAAGAAACCATGCTGGCCTTCAAAAACATGCAAGAATTGATGTTTCTAAAGTGGAAATGTCATTCTATGACAGTTTGACAAATAAATACAAATGAATCTAAAATACTCATATTCCGTCATTTTCAGGTCAAAATAACGCTATTTGAGCGAGAAAAGCACAAAATGAACATATACTGCACTTGTCACACTAACTCAACACGAATTCAAAATAAACCATGCTGTCCTTCAAAAACATGCAAGACTTGATGTTTCTACAGTGGAATTGTCATTCTCACACAGTTTGATACATAAAAACACATGAATCTGAAATAAGCACATACTGTCATTTTCCGCTCAAAATAACGCTATTTGAGCGAGAAAAGCACAAAATGAACATATACTGCACTTTTCACACTAACTCAACACGAATTCAAAAGAAACCATGCTGGCCTTCAAAAACATGCAAGAATTGATGTTTCTAAAGTGGAAATGTCATTCTATGACAGTTTGACAAATAAATACAAATGAATCTAAAATACTCATATTCCGTCATTTTCAGGTCAAAATAACGCTATTTGAGCGAGAAAAGCACAAAATGAACATATACTGCACTTTTCACACTAACTCAACACGAATTCAAAAGAAACCATGCTGGCCTTCAAAAACATGCAAGAATTGATGTTTCTAAAGTGGAAATGTCATTCTATGACAGTTTGACAAATAAATACAAATGAATCTAAAATACTCATATTCCGTCATTTTCAGGTCAAAATAACGCTATTTGAGCGAGAAAAGCACAAAATGAACATATACTGCACTTTTCACACTAACTCAACACGAATTCAAAAGAAACCATGCTGGCCTTCAAAAACATGCAAGAATTGATGTTTCTAAAGTGGAAATGTCATTCTATGACAGTTTGACAAATAAATACAAATGAATCTAAAATACTCATATTCCGTCATTTTCAGGTCAAAATAACGCTATTTGAGCGAGAAAAGCACAAAATGAACATATACTGCACTTGTCACACTAACTCAACACGAATTCAAAATAAACCATGCTGTCCTTCAAAAACATGCAAGACTTGATGTTTCTACAGTGGAATTGTCATTCTCACACAGTTTGATACATAAAAACACATGAATCTGAAATAAGCACATACTGTCATTTTCCGCTCAAAATAACGCTATTTGAGCGAGAAAAGCACAAAATGAACATATACTGCACTTTTCACACTAACTCAACACGAATTCAAAAGAAACCATGCTGGCCTTCAAAAACATGCAAGAATTGATGTTTCTAAAGTGGAAATGTCATTCTATGACAGTTTGACAAATAAATACAAATGAATCTAAAATACTCATATTCCGTCATTTTCAGGTCAAAATAACGCTATTTGAGCGAGAAAAGCACAAAATGAACATATACTGCACTTTTCACACTAACTCAACACGAATTCAAAATAAACCATGCTGTCCTTCAAAAACATGCAAGACTTGATGTTTCTACAGTGGAATTGTCATTCTCACACAGTTTGATACATAAAAACACATGAATCTGAAATAAGCACATACTGTCATTTTCCGCTCAAAATAACGCTATTTGAGCGAGAAAAGCACAAAATGAACATATACTGCACTTTTCACACTAACTCAACACGAATTCAAAAGAAACCATGCTGTCCTTCAAAAACATGCAAGAATTGATGTTTCTAAAGTGGAAATGTCATTCTATGACAGTTTGACAAATAAATACAAATGAATCTAAAATACTCATATTCCGTCATTTTCAGGTCAAAATAACGCTATTTGAGCGAGAAAAGCACAAAATGAACATATACTGCACTTTTCACACTAACTCAACACGAATTCAAAAGAAACCATGCTGGCCTTCAAAAACATGCAAGAATTGATGTTTCTAAAGTGGAAATGTCATTCTATGACAGTTTGACAAATAAATACAAATGAATCTAACATACTCATATTCCGTCATTTTCAGGTCAAAATAACGCTATTTGAGCGAGAAAAGCACAAAATGAACATATACTGCACTTTTCACACTAACTCAACACGAATTCAAAAGAAACCATGCTGGCCTTCAAAAACATGCAAGAATTGATGTTTCTAAAGTGGAAATGTCATTCTATGACAGTTTGACAAATAAATACAAATGAATCTAAAATACTCATATTCCGTCATTTTCAGGTCAAAATAACGCTATTTGAGCGAGAAAAGCACAAAATGAACATATACTGCACTTTTCACACTAACTCAACACGAATTCAAAAGAAACCATGCTGGCCTTCAAAAACATGCAAGAATTGATGTTTCTAAAGTGGAAATGTCATTCTATGACAGTTTGACAAATAAATACAAATGAATCTAACATACTCATATTCCGTCATTTTCAGGTCAAAATAACGCTATTTGAGCGAGAAAAGCACAAAATGAACATATACTGCACTTTTCACACTAACTCAACACGAATTCAAAAGAAACCATGCTGGCCTTCAAAAACATGCAAGAATTGATGTTTCTAAAGTGGAAATGTCATTCTATGACAGTTTGACAAATAAATACAAATGAATCTAACATACTCATATTCCGTCATTTTCAGCTCAAAATAACGCTATTTGAGCGAGAAAAGCACAAAATGAACATATACTGCACTTTTCACACTAACTCAACACGAATTCAAAAGAAACCATGCTGGCCTTCAAAAACATGCAAGAATTGATGTTTCTAAAGTGGAAATGTCATTCTATGACAGTTTGACAAATAAATACAAATGAATCTAACATACTCATATTCCGTCATTTTCAGCTCAAAATAACGCTATTTGAGCGAGAAAAGCACAAAATGAACATATACTGCACTTTTCACACTAACTCAACACGAATTCAAAAGAAAACATGCTGGCCTTCAAAAACATGCAAGAATTGATGTTTCTAAAGTGGAAATGTCATTCTATGACAGTTTGACAAATAAATACAAATGAATCTAACATACTCATATTCCGTCATTTTCAGCTCAAAATAACGCTATTTGAGCGAGAAAAGCACAAAATGAACATATACTGCACTTTTCACACTAACTCAACACGAATTCAAAAGAAACCATGCTGGCCTTCAAAAACATGCAAGAATTGATGTTTCTAAAGTGGAAATGTCATTCTATGACAGTTTGACAAATAAATACAAATGAATCTAACATACTCATATTCCGTCATTTTCAGCTCAAAATAACGCTATTTGAGCGAGAAAAGCACAAAATGAACATATACTGCACTTTTCACACTAACTCAACACGAATTCAAAAGAAAACATGCTGGCCTTCAAAAACATGCAAGAATTGATGTTTCTAAAGTGGAAATGTCATTCTATGACAGTTTGACAAATAAATACAAATGAATCTAAAATACTCATATTCCGTCATTTTCAGGTCAAAATAACGCTATTTGAGCGAGAAAAGCACAAAATGAACATATACTGCACTTTTCACACTAACTCAACACGAATTCAAAAGAAACCATGCTGGCCTTCAAAAACATGCAAGAATTGATGTTTCTAAAGTGGAAATGTCATTCTATGACAGTTTGACAAATAAATACAAATGAATCTAAAATACTCATATTCCGTCATTTTCAGGTCAAAATAACGCTATTTGAGCGAGAAAAGCACAAAATGAACATATACTGCACTTTTCACACTAACTCAACACGAATTCAAAAGAAACCATGCTGGCCTTCAAAAACATGCAAGAATTGATGTTTCTAAAGTGGAAATGTCATTCTATGACAGTTTGACAAATAAATACAAATGAATCTAAAATACTCATATTCCGTCATTTTCAGGTCAAAATAACGCTATTTGAGCGAGAAAAGCACAAAATGAACATATACTGCACTTTTCACACTAACTCAACACGAATTCAAAAGAAACCATGCTGGCCTTCAAAAACATGCAAGAATTGATGTTTCTAAAGTGGAAATGTCATTCTATGACAGTTTGACAAATAAATACAAATGAATCTAAAATACTCATATTCCGTCATTTTCAGGTCAAAATAACGCTATTTGAGCGAGAAAAGCACAAAATGAACATATACTGCACTTTTCACACTAACTCAACACGAATTCAAAAGAAAACATGCTGGCCTTCAAAAACATGCAAGAATTGATGTTTCTAAAGTGTAAATGTCATTCTATGACAGTTTGACAAATAAATACAAATGAATCTAAAATACTCATATTCCGTCATTTTCAGGTCAAAATAACGCTATTTGAGCGAGAAAAGCACAAAATGAACATATACTGCACTTTTCACACTAACTCAACACGAATTCAAAAGAAACCATGCTGGCCTTCAAAAACATGCAAGAATTGATGTTTCTAAAGTGGAAATGTCATTCTATGACAGTTTGACAAATAAATACAAATGAATCTAACATACTCATATTCCGTCATTTTCAGCTCAAAATAACGCTATTTGAGCGAGAAAAGCACAAAATGAACATATACTGCACTTTTCACACTAACTCAACACGAATTCAAAAGAAACCATGCTGGCCTTCAAAAACATGCAAGAATTGATGTTTCTAAAGTGGAAATGTCATTCTATGACAGTTTGACAAATAAATACAAATGAATCTAAAATACTCATATTCCGTCATTTTCAGGTCAAAATAACGCTATTTGAGCGAGAAAAGCACAAAATGAACATATACTGCACTTTTCACACTAACTCAACACGAATTCAAAAGAAACCATGCTGGCCTTCAAAAACATGCAAGAATTGATGTTTCTAAAGTGGAAATGTCATTCTATGACAGTTTGACAAATAAATACAAATGAATCTAAAATACTCATATTCCGTCATTTTCAGGTCAAAATAACGCTATTTGAGCGAGAAAAGCACAAAATGAACATATACTGCACTTTTCACACTAACTCAACACGAATTCAAAAGAAAACATGCTGGCCTTCAAAAACATGCAAGAATTGATGTTTCTAAAGTGTAAATGTCATTCTATGACAGTTTGACAAATAAATACAAATGAATCTAAAATACTCATATTCCGTCATTTTCAGGTCAAAATAACGCTATTTGAGCGAGAAAAGCACAAAATGAACATATACTGCACTTTTCACACTAACTCAACACGAATTCAAAAGAAACCATGCTGGCCTTCAAAAACATGCAAGAATTGATGTTTCTAAAGTGGAAATGTCATTCTATGACAGTTTGACAAATAAATACAAATGAATCTAACATACTCATATTCCGTCATTTTCAGGTCAAAATAACGCTATTTGAGCGAGAAAAGCACAAAATGAACATATACTGCACTTTTCACACTAACTCAACACGAATTCAAAAGAAACCATGCTGGCCTTCAAAAACATGCAAGAATTGATGTTTCTAAAGTGGAAATGTCATTCTATGACAGTTTGACAAATAAATACAAATGAATCTAAAATACTCATATTCCGTCATTTTCAGGTCAAAATAACGCTATTTGAGCGAGAAAAGCACAAAATGAACATATACTGCACTTTTCACACTAACTCAACACGAATTCAAAAGAAACCATGCTGGCCTTCAAAAACATGCAAGAATTGATGTTTCTAAAGTGGAAATGTCATTCTATGACAGTTTGACAAATAAATACAAATGAATCTAACATACTCATATTCCGTCATTTTCAGGTCAAAATAACGCTATTTGAGCGAGAAAAGCACAAAATGAACATATACTGCACTTTTCACACTAACTCAACACGAATTCAAAAGAAACCATGCTGGCCTTCAAAAACATGCAAGAATTGATGTTTCTAAAGTGGAAATGTCATTCTATGACAGTTTGACAAATAAATACAAATGAATCTAAAATACTCATATTCCGTCATTTTCAGGTCAAAATAACGCTATTTGAGCGAGAAAAGCACAAAATGAACATATACTGCACTTTTCACACTAACTCAACACGAATTCAAAAGAAAACATGCTGGCCTTCAAAAACATGCAAGAATTGATGTTTCTAAAGTGTAAATGTCATTCTATGACAGTTTGACAAATAAATACAAATGAATCTAAAATACTCATATTCCGTCATTTTCAGGTCAAAATAACGCTATTTGAGCGAGAAAAGCACAAAATGAACATATACTGCACTTTTCACACTAACTCAACACGAATTCAAAAGAAACCATGCTGGCCTTCAAAAACATGCAAGAATTGATGTTTCTAAAGTGGAAATGTCATTCTATGACAGTTTGACAAATAAATACAAATGAATCTAACATACTCATATTCCGTCATTTTCAGGTCAAAATAACGCTATTTGAGCGAGAAAAGCACAAAATGAACATATACTGCACTTTTCACACTAACTCAACACGAATTCAAAAGAAACCATGCTGGCCTTCAAAAACATGCAAGAATTGATGTTTCTAAAGTGGAAATGTCATTCTATGACAGTTTGACAAATAAATACAAATGAATCTAAAATACTCATATTCCGTCATTTTCAGCTCAAAATAACGCTATTTGAGCGAGAAAAGCACAAAATGAACATATACTGCACTTTTCACACTAACTCAACACGAATTCAAAAGAAACCATGCTGGCCTTCAAAAACATGCAAGAATTGATGTTTCTAAAGTGGAAATGTCATTCTATGACAGTTTGACAAATAAATACAAATGAATCTAAAATACTCATATTCCGTCATTTTCAGGTCAAAATAACGCTATTTGAGCGAGAAAAGCACAAAATGAACATATACTGCACTTTTCACACTAACTCAACACGAATTCAAAAGAAAACATGCCGGCCTTCAAAAACATGCAAGAATTGATGTTTCTAAAGTGTAAATGTCATTCTATGACAGTTTGACAAATAAATACAAATGAATCTAAAATACTCATATTCCGTCATTTTCAGGTCAAAATAACGCTATTTGAGCGAGAAAAGCACAAAATGAACATATACTGCACTTTTCACACTAACTCAACACGAATTCAAAAGAAACCATGCTGGCCTTCAAAAACATGCAAGAATTGATGTTTCTAAAGTGGAAATGTCATTCTATGACAGTTTGACAAATAAATACAAATGAATCTAACATACTCATATTCCGTCATTTTCAGGTCAAAATAACGCTATTTGAGCGAGAAAAGCACAAAATGAACATATACTGCACTTTTCACACTAACTCAACACGAATTCAAAAGAAACCATGCTGGCCTTCAAAAACATGCAAGAATTGATGTTTCTAAAGTGGAAATGTCATTCTATGACAGTTTGACAAATAAATACAAATGAATCTAACATACTCATATTCCGTCATTTTCAGCTCAAAATAACGCTATTTGAGCGAGAAAAGCACAAAATGAACATATACTGCACTTTTCACACTAACTCAACACGAATTCAAAAGAAACCATGCTGGCCTTCAAAAACATGCAAGAATTGATGTTTCTAAAGTGGAAATGTCATTCTATGACAGTTTGACAAATAAATACAAATGAATCTAAAATACTCATATTCCGTCATTTTCAGGTCAAAATAACGCTATTTGAGCGAGAAAAGCACAAAATGAACATATACTGCACTTTTCACACTAACTCAACACGAATTCAAAAGAAACCATGCTGTCCTTCAAAAACATGTAAGAATTGATGTTTCTAAAGTGGAAATGTCATTCTCTGACAGTTTGACAAATAAATACAAATGAATCTAAAATACTCATATTCCATCATTTTCAAGTCAGAATAACGCTATTTGAGCGAGAAAAGCACAAAATGAACATATACTGCACTTTTCACACTAACTCAACAGGAATTCAAAATAAACCATGCTGTCCTTCAAAAACATGCAAGACTTGATGTTTCTACAGTGGAATTGTCATTGTCACACAGTTTGATACATAAAAACACATGAATCTGAAATAAGCACATAGTGTCATTTTCCGCTCAAAATAACGCTATTTGAGCGAGAAAAGCACAAAATGAACATATACTGCACTTTTCACACTAACTCAACACGAATTCAAAAGAAACCATGCTGGCCTTCAAAAACATGCAAGAATTGATGTTTCTAAAGTGGAAATGTCATTCTCTGACAGTTTGACAAATAAATACAAATGAATCTAAAATACTCATATTCCGTCATTTTCAAGTCAGAATAACGCTATTTGAGCGAGAAAAGCACAAAATGAACATATACTGCACTTTTCACACTAACTCAACAGGAATTCAAAATAAACCATGCTGTCCTTCAAAAACATGCAAGACTTGATGTTTCTACAGTGGAATTGTCATTGTCACACAGTTTGATACATAAAAACACATGAATCTGAAATAAGCACATAGTGTCATTTTCCGCTCAAAATAACGCTATTTGAGCGAGAAAAGCACAAAATGAACATATACTGCACTTTTCACACTAACTCAACACGAATTCAAAAGAAACCATGCTGGCCTTCAAAAACATGCAAGAATTGATGTTTCTAAAGTGGAAATGTCATTCTCTGACAGTTTGACAAATAAATACAAATGAATCTAAAATACTCATATTCCGTCATTTTCAAGTCAGAATAACGCTATTTGAGCGAGAAAAGCACAAAATGAACATATACTGCACTTTTCACACTAACTCAACAGGAATTCAAAATAAACCATGCTGTCCTTCAAAAACATGCAAGACTTGATGTTTCTACAGTGGAATTGTCATTCTCACACAGTTTGATACATAAAAACACATGAATCTGAAATAAGCACATACTGTCATTTTCCGCTCAAAATAACGCTATTTGAGCGAGAAAAGCACAAAATGAACATATACTGCACTTTTCACACTAACTCAACACGAATTCAAAAGAAAACATGCTGGCCTTCAAAAACATGCAAGAATTGATGTTTCTAAAGTGTAAATGTCATTCTATGACAGTTTGACAAATAAATACAAATGAATCTAAAATACTCATATTCCGTCATTTTCAGGTCAAAATAACGCTATTTGAGCGAGAAAAGCACAAAATGAACATATACTGCACTTTTCACACTAACTCAACACGAATTCAAAAGAAACCATGCTGGCCTTCAAAAACATGCAAGAATTGATGTTTCTAAAGTGGAAATGTCATTCTATGACAGTTTGACAAATAAATACAAATGAATCTAAAATACTCATATTCCGTCATTTTCAGGTCAAAATAACGCTATTTGAGCGAGAAAAGCACAAAATGAACATATACTGCACTTTTCACACTAACTCAACACGAATTCAAAAGAAAACATGCTGGCCTTCAAAAACATGCAAGAATTGATGTTTCTAAAGTGTAAATGTCATTCTATGACAGTTTGACAAATAAATACAAATGAATCTAAAATACTCATATTCCGTCATTTTCAGGTCAAAATAACGCTATTTGAGCGAGAAAAGCACAAAATGAACATATACTGCACTTTTCACACTAACTCAACACGAATTCAAAAGAAACCATGCTGGCCTTCAAAAACATGCAAGAATTGATGTTTCTAAAGTGGAAATGTCATTCTATGACAGTTTGACAAATAAATACAAATGAATCTAACATACTCATATTCCGTCATTTTCAGGTCAAAATAACGCTATTTGAGCGAGAAAAGCACAAAATGAACATATACTGCACTTTTCACACTAACTCAACACGAATTCAAAAGAAACCATGCTGGCCTTCAAAAACATGCAAGAATTGATGTTTCTAAAGTGGAAATGTCATTCTATGACAGTTTGACAAATAAATACAAATGAATCTAAAATACTCATATTCCGTCATTTTCAGGTCAAAATAACGCTATTTGAGCGAGAAAAGCACAAAATGAACATATACTGCACTTTTCACACTAACTCAACACGAATTCAAAAGAAACCATGCTGGCCTTCAAAAACATGCAAGAATTGATGTTTCTAAAGTGGAAATGTCATTCTATGACAGTTTGACAAATAAATACAAATGAATCTAAAATACTCATATTCCGTCATTTTCAGGTCAAAATAACGCTATTTGAGCGAGAAAAGCACAAAATGAACATATACTGCACTTTTCACACTAACTCAACACGAATTCAAAAGAAAACATGCTGGCCTTCAAAAACATGCAAGAATTGATGTTTCTAAAGTGTAAATGTCATTCTATGACAGTTTGACAAATAAATACAAATGAATCTAAAATACTCATATTCCGTCATTTTCAGGTCAAAATAACGCTATTTGAGCGAGAAAAGCACAAAATGAACATATACTGCACTTTTCACACTAACTCAACACGAATTCAAAAGAAACCATGCTGGCCTTCAAAAACATGCAAGAATTGATGTTTCTAAAGTGGAAATGTCATTCTATGACAGTTTGACAAATAAATACAAATGAATCTAACATACTCATATTCCGTCATTTTCAGGTCAAAATAACGCTATTTGAGCGAGAAAAGCACAAAATGAACATATACTGCACTTTTCACACTAACTCAACACGAATTCAAAAGAAACCATGCTGGCCTTCAAAAACATGCAAGAATTGATGTTTCTAAAGTGGAAATGTCATTCTATGACAGTTTGACAAATAAATACAAATGAATCTAAAATACTCATATTCCGTCATTTTCAGGTCAAAATAACGCTATTTGAGCGAGAAAAGCACAAAATGAACATATACTGCACTTTTCACACTAACTCAACACGAATTCAAAAGAAACCATGCTGGCCTTCAAAAACATGCAAGAATTGATGTTTCTAAAGTGGAAATGTCATTCTATGACAGTTTGACAAATAAATACAAATGAATCTAACATACTCATATTCCGTCATTTTCAGGTCAAAATAACGCTATTTGAGCGAGAAAAGCACAAAATGAACATATACTGCACTTTTCACACTAACTCAACACGAATTCAAAAGAAACCATGCTGGCCTTCAAAAACATGCAAGAATTGATGTTTCTAAAGTGGAAATGTCATTCTATGACAGTTTGACAAATAAATACAAATGAATCTAAAATACTCATATTCCGTCATTTTCAGGTCAAAATAACGCTATTTGAGCGAGAAAAGCACAAAATGAACATATACTGCACTTTTCACACTAACTCAACACGAATTCAAAAGAAACCATGCTGGCCTTCAAAAACATGCAAGAATTGATGTTTCTAAAGTGGAAATGTCATTCTATGACAGTTTGACAAATAAATACAAATGAATCTAAAATACTCATATTCCGTCATTTTCAGGTCAAAATAACGCTATTTGAGCGAGAAAAGCACAAAATGAACATATACTGCACTTTTCACACTAACTCAACACGAATTCAAAAGAAACCATGCTGGCCTTCAAAAACATGCAAGAATTGATGTTTCTAAAGTGGAAATGTCATTCTATGACAGTTTGACAAATAAATACAAATGAATCTAACATACTCATATTCCGTCATTTTCAGGTCAAAATAACGCTATTTGAGCGAGAAAAGCACAAAATGAACATATACTGCACTTTTCACACTAACTCAACACGAATTCAAAAGAAACCATGCTGGCCTTCAAAAACATGCAAGAATTGATGTTTCTAAAGTGGAAATGTCATTCTATGACAGTTTGACAAATAAATACAAATGAATCTAAAATACTCATATTCCGTCATTTTCAGGTCAAAATAACGCTATTTGAGCGAGAAAAGCACAAAATGAACATATACTGCACTTTTCACACTAACTCAACACGAATTCAAAAGAAACCATGCTGGCCTTCAAAAACATGCAAGAATTGATGTTTCTAAAGTGGAAATGTCATTCTATGACAGTTTGACAAATAAATACAAATGAATCTAAAATACTCATATTCCGTCATTTTCAGGTCAAAATAACGCTATTTGAGCGAGAAAAGCACAAAATGAACATATACTGCACTTTTCACACTAACTCAACACGAATTCAAAAGAAACCATGCTGGCCTTCAAAAACATGCAAGAATTGATGTTTCTAAAGTGGAAATGTCATTCTATGACAGTTTGACAAATAAATACAAATGAATCTAACATACTCATATTCCGTCATTTTCAGGTCAAAATAACGCTATTTGAGCGAGAAAAGCACAAAATGAACATATACTGCACTTTTCACACTAACTCAACACGAATTCAAAAGAAACCATGCTGGCCTTCAAAAACATGCAAGAATTGATGTTTCTAAAGTGGAAATGTCATTCTATGACAGTTTGACAAATAAATACAAATGAATCTAAAATACTCATATTCCGTCATTTTCAGGTCAAAATAACGCTATTTGAGCGAGAAAAGCACAAAATGAACATATACTGCACTTTTCACACTAACTCAACACGAATTCAAAAGAAACCATGCTGGCCTTCAAAAACATGCAAGAATTGATGTTTCTAAAGTGGAAATGTCATTCTATGACAGTTTGACAAATAAATACAAATGAATCTAAAATACTCATATTCCGTCATTTTCAGGTCAAAATAACGCTATTTGAGCGAGAAAAGCACAAAATGAACATATACTGCACTTTTCACACTAACTCAACACGAATTCAAAAGAAACCATGCTGGCCTTCAAAAACATGCAAGAATTGATGTTTCTAAAGTGGAAATGTCATTCTATGACAGTTTGACAAATAAATACAAATGAATCTAAAATACTCATATTCCGTCATTTTCAGGTCAAAATAACGCTATTTGAGCGAGAAAAGCACAAAATGAACATATACTGCACTTTTCACACTAACTCAACACGAATTCAAAAGAAACCATGCTGGCCTTCAAAAACATGCAAGAATTGATGTTTCTAAAGTGGAAATGTCATTCTATGACAGTTTGACAAATAAATACAAATGAATCTAAAATACTCATATTCCGTCATTTTCAGGTCAAAATAAAGCTATTTGAGCGAGAAAAGCACAAAATGAACATATACTGCACTTTTCACACTAACTCAACACGAATTCAAAAGAAACCATGCTGGCCTTCAAAAACATGCAAGAATTGATGTTTCTAAAGTGGAAATGTCATTCTATGACAGTTTGACAAATAAATACAAATGAATCTAAAATACTCATATTCCGTCATTTTCAGGTCAAAATAACGCTATTTGAGCGAGAAAAGCACAAAATGAACATATACTGCACTTTTCACACTAACTCAACACGAATTCAAAAGAAACCATGCTGGCCTTCAAAAACATGCAAGAATTGATGTTTCTAAAGTGGAAATGTCATTCTATGACAGTTTGACAAATAAATACAAATGAATCTAAAATACTCATATTCCGTCATTTTCAGGTCAAAATAACGCTATTTGAGCGAGAAAAGCACAAAATGAACATATACTGCACTTTTCACACTAACTCAACACGAATTCAAAAGAAACCATGCTGGCCTTCAAAAACATGCAAGAATTGATGTTTCTAAAGTGGAAATGTCATTCTATGACAGTTTGACAAATAAATACAAATGAATCTAAAATACTCATATTCCGTCATTTTCAGGTCAAAATAACGCTATTTGAGCGAGAAAAGCACAAAATGAACATATACTGCACTTTTCACACTAACTCAACACGAATTCAAAATAAACCATGCTGTCCTTCAAAAACATGCAAGACTTGATGTTTCTACAGTGGAATTGTCATTCTCACACAGTTTGATACATAAAAACACATGAATCTGAAATAAGCACATACTGTCATTTTCCGCTCAAAATAACGCTATTTGAGCGAGAAAAGCACAAAATGAACATATACTGCACTTTTCACACTAACTCAACACGAATTCAAAAGAAACCATGCTGGCCTTCAAAAACATGCAAGAATTGATGTTTCTAAAGTGGAAATGTCATTCTATGACAGTTTGACAAATAAATACAAATGAATCTAAAATACTCATATTCCGTCATTTTCAGGTCAAAATAACGCTATTTGAGCGAGAAAAGCACAAAATGAACATATACTGCACTTTTCACACTAACTCAACACGAATTCAAAAGAAACCATGCTGGCCTTCAAAAACATGCAAGAATTGATGTTTCTACAGTGGAATTGTCATTCTCACACAGTTTGATACATAAAAACACATGAATCTGAAATAAGCACGTACTGTCATTTTCCGCTCAAAATAACGCTATTTGAGCGAGAAAAGCACAAAATGAACATATGTTGCACTTTTCACACGAACTCAACAGGAATTCAAAATAAACCATGCTGTCCTTCAAAAACATGCAAGACTTGATGTTTCTAAAGTGGAATTGTCATTCTAAGAAAGTTTGACACATAAAAACACATAAATCTAAAATAAGCACATACTGTCATTTTCCTGTCAGAATAACGCTGTTTGAGCGAGAAAAGCACAAAAAGACGCTATTTGAGCGAGAAAAGCCTGAAAAGACGCGATTCGAGCGAGAAAAACACAGAAGACGCTATTTCATCGAGAGAAGCACAGAAGATGCTATTTCAGCGAGAGAAGCACAGAAAACGCTATTTGAGCGAGAAAAGCACAAAATGAACATATACTGCACTTTTCACACTAACTCAACAGGAATTCAAAATAAACCATGCTGTCCTTCAAAAACATGCAAGACTTGATGTTTCTACAGTGGAATTGTCATTCTCACACAGTTTGATACATAAAAACACATGAATCTGAAATAAGCACATACTGTCATTTTCCGCTCAAAATAACGCTATTTGAGCGAGAAAAGCACAAAATGAACATATGTTGCACTTTTCACACTAACTCAACAGGAATTCAAAATAAACCACGCTGTCCTTCAAAAACATGCAAGACTTGATGTTTCTACAGTGGAATTGTCATTCTCACACAGTTTGATACATAAAAATACATGAATCTGAAATAAGCATATACTGTCATTTTCCGCTCAAAATAACGCTATTTGAGCGAGAAAAGCACAAAATGAACATATGTTGCACTTTTCACACGAACTCAACAGGAATTCAAAATAAACCATGCTGTCCTTCAAAAACATGCAAGACTTGATGTTTCTACAGTGGAATTGTCATTCTCACACAGTTTGATACATAAAAACACATGAATCTAAAATAAGCACATACTGTCATTTTCCGCTCAAAATAACGCTATTTGAGCGAGAAAAGCACAAAATGAACATATGTTGCACTTTTCACACTAATTCAACAGGAATTCAAAATAAACCATGCTGTCCTTCAAAAACATGCAAGACTTGATGTTTCTACAGTGGAATTGTCATTCTCACACAGTTTGATACATAAAAACACATGAATCTGAAATAAGCACAATCTGTCATTTTCCGCTCAAAATAACGCTATTTGAGCGAGAAAAGCACAAAATGAACATATGTTGCACTTTTCACACTAACTCAACAGGAATTCAAAATAAACCATGCTGTCCTTCAAAAACATGCAAGACTTGATGTTTCTAAAGTGGAATTGTCATTCTAAGAAAGTTTGACACATAAAAACACATAAATCTAAAATAAGCACATACTGTCATTTTCCTGTCAGAATAACGCTGTTTGAGCGAGAAAAGCACAAAAAGACGCTATTTGAGCGAGAAAAGCCTGAAAAGACGCGATTCGAGCGAGAAAAACACAGAAGACGCTATTTCATCGAGAGAAGCACAGAAGATGCTATTTCAGCGAGAGAAGCACAGAAAACGCTATTTGAGCGAGAAAAGCACAAAATGAACATATACTGCACTTTTCACACTAACTCAACACGAATTCAAAAGAAACCATGCTGGCCTTCAAAAACATGCAAGAATTGATGTTTCTAAAGTGGAAATGTCATTCTATGACAGTTTGACAAATAAATACAAATGAATCTAAAATACTCATATTCCGTCATTTTCAGGTCAAAATAACGCTATTTGAGCGAGAAAAGCACAAAATGAACATATACTGCACTTTTCACACTAACTCAACACGAATTCAAAAGAAACCATGCTGGCCTTCAAAAACATGCAAGAATTGATGTTTCTAAAGTGGAAATGTCATTCTATGACAGTTTGACAAATAAATACAAATGAATCTAAAATACTCATATTCCGTCATTTTCAGGTCAAAATAACGCTATTTGAGCGAGAAAAGCACAAAATGAACATATACTGCACTTTTCACACTAACTCAACACGAATTCAAAAGAAACCATGCTGGCCTTCAAAAACATGCAAGAATTGATGTTTCTAAAGTGGAAATGTCATTCTATGACAGTTTGACAAATAAATACAAATGAATCTAAAATACTCATATTCCGTCATTTTCAGGTCAAAATAACGCTATTTGAGCGAGAAAAGCACAAAATGAACATAGACTGCACTTTTCACACTAACTCAACACGAATTCAAAAGAAACCATGCTGGCCTTCAAAAACATGCAAGAATTGATGTTTCTAAAGTGGAAATGTCATTCTATGACAGTTTGACAAATAAATACAAATGAATCTAAAATACTCATATTCCGTCATTTTCAGGTCAAAATAACGCTATTTGAGCGAGAAAAGCACAAAATGAACATATACTGCACTTTTCACACTAACTCAACACGAATTCAAAAGAAACCATGCTGGCCTTCAAAACTATGCAAGAATTGATGTTTCTAAAGTGGAAATGTCATTCTATGACAGTTTGACAAATAAATACAAATGAATCTAAAATACTCATATTCCGTCATTTTCAGGTCAAAATAACGCTATTTGAGCGAGAAAAGCACAAAATGAACATATACTGCACTTTTCACACTAACTCAACACGAATTCAAAAGAAACCATGCTGGCCTTCAAAAACATGCAAGAATTGATGTTTCTAAAGTGGAAATGTCATTCTATGACAGTTTGACAAATAAATACAAATGAATCTAAAATACTCATATTCCGTCATTTTCAGGTCAAAATAACGCTATTTGAGCGAGAAAAGCACAAAATGAACATATACTGCACTTTTCACACTAACTCAACACGAATTCAAAAGAAACCATGCTGGCCTTCAAAAACATGCAAGAATTGATGTTTCTAAAGTGGAAATGTCATTCTATGACAGTTTGACAAATAAATACAAATGAATCTAAAATACTCATATTCCGTCATTTTCAGGTCAAAATAACGCTATTTGAGCGAGAAAAGCACAAAATGAACATATACTGCACTTTTCACACTAACTCAACACGAATTCAAAAGAAACCATGCTGGCCTTCAAAAACATGCAAGAATTGATGTTTCTAAAGTGGAAATGTCATTCTATGACAGTTTGACAAATAAATACAAATGAATCTAAAATACTCATATTCCGTCATTTTCAGGTCAAAATAACGCTATTTGAGCGAGTTTCTAAAGTGGAAATGTCATTCTATGACAGTTTGACAAATAAATACAAATGAATCTAAAATACTCATATTCCGTCATTTTCAGGTCAAAATAACGCTATTTGAGCGAGAAAAGCACAAAATGAACATATACTGCACTTTTCACACTAACTCAACACGAATTCAAAAGAAACCATGCTGGCCTTCAAAAACATGCAAGAATTGATGTTTCTAAAGTGGAAATGTCATTCTATGACAGTTTGACAAATAAATACAAATGAATCTAAAATACTCATATTCCGTCATTTTCAGGTCAAAATAACGCTATTTGAGCGAGAAAAGCACAAAATGAACATATACTGCACTTTTCACACTAACTCAACACGAATTCAAAAGAAACCATGCTGGCCTTCAAAAACATGCAAGAATTGATGTTTCTAAAGTGGAAATGTCATTCTATGACAGTTTGACAAATAAATACAAATGAATCTAAAATACTCATATTCCGTCATTTTCAGGTCAAAATAACGCTATTTGAGCGAGAAAAGCACAAAATGAACATATACTGCACTTTTCACACTAACTCAACACGAATTCAAAAGAAACCATGCTGGCCTTCAAAAACATGCAAGAATTGATGTTTCTAAAGTGGAAATGTCATTCTATGACAGTTTGACAAATAAATACAAATGAATCTAAAATACTCATATTCCGTCATTTTCAGGTCAAAATAACGCTATTTGAGCGAGAAAAGCACAAAATGAACATATACTGCACTTTTCACACTAGCAACACGAATTCAAAAGAAACCATGCTGTCCTTCAAAAACATGCAAGAATTGATGTTTCTAAAGTGGAAATGTCATTCTATGACAGTTTGACACATAAAAACACATGAATCTAAAATACTCATATTCCGTCATTTTCAGGTCAAAATAACGCTATTTGAGCGAGAAAAGCACAAAATGAACATATACTGCACTTTTCACAACAACTCAACACGAATTCAAAAGAAACCATGCTGGCCTTCAAAAACATGCAAGAATTGATGTTTCTAAAGTGGAAATGTCATTCTATGACAGTTTGACAAATAAATACAAATGAATCTAAAATACTCATATTCCGTCATTTTCAGGTCAAAATAACGCTATTTGAGCGAGAAAAGCACAAAATGAACATATACTGCACTTTTCACACTAACTCAACACGAATTCAAAAGAAACCATGCTGGCCTTCAAAAACATGCAAGAATTGATGTTTCTAAAGTGGAAATGTCATTCTATGACAGTTTGACAAATAAATACAAATGAATCTAAAATACTCATATTCCGTCATTTTCAGGTCAAAATAATGCTATTTGAGCGAGAAAAGCACAAAATGAACATATACTGCACTTTTCACACTAACTCAACACGAATTCAAAAGAAACCATGCTGGCCTTCAAAAACATGCAAGAATTGATGTTTCTAAAGTGGAAATGTCATTCTATGACAGTTTGACAAATAAATACAAATGAATCTAAAATACTCATATTCCGTCATTTTCAGGTCAAAATAACGCTATTTGAGCGAGAAAAGCACAAAATGAACATATACTGCACTTTTCACACTAACTCAACACGAATTCAAAAGAAACCATGCTGGCCTTCAAAAACATGCAAGAATTGATGTTTCTAAAGTGGAAATGTCATTCTATGACAGTTTGACAAATAAATACAAATGAATCTAAAATACTCATATTCCGTCATTTTCAGGTCAAAATAACGCTATTTGAGCGAGAAAAGCACAAAATGAACATATACTGCACTTTTCACACTAACTCAACACGAATTCAAAAGAAACCATGCTGGCCTTCAAAAACATGCAAGAATTGATGTTTCTAAAGTGGAAATGTCATTCTATGACAGTTTGACAAATAAATACAAATGAATCTAAAATACTCATATTCCGTCATTTTCAGGTCAAAATAACGCTATTTGAGCGAGAAAAGCACAAAATGAACATATACTGCACTTTTCACACTAACTCAACACGAATTCAAAAGAAACCATGCTGGCCTTCAAAAACATGCAAGAATTGATGTTTCTAAAGTGGAAATGTCATTCTATGACAGTTTGACAAATAAATACAAATGAATCTAAAATACTCATATTCCGTCATTTTCAGGTCAAAATAACGCTATTTGAGCGAGAAAAGCACAAAATGAACATATACTGCACTTTTCACACTAACTCAACACGAATTCAAAATAAACCATGCTGTCCTTCAAAAACATGCAAGACTTGATGTTTCTACAGTGGAATTGTCATTCTCACACAGTTTGATACATAAAAACACATGAATCTGAAATAAGCACATACTGTCATTTTCCGCTCAAAATAACGCTATTTGAGCGAGAAAAGCACAAAATGAACATATACTGCACTTTTCACACTAACTCAACACGAATTCAAAAGAAACCATGCTGGCCTTCAAAAACATGCAAGAATTGATGTTTCTAAAGTGGAAATGTCATTCTATGACAGTTTGACAAATAAATACAAATGAATCTAAAATACTCATATTCCGTCATTTTCAGGTCAAAATAACGCTATTTGAGCGAGAAAAGCACAAAATGAACATATACTGCACTTTTCACACTAACTCAACACGAATTCAAAAGAAACCATGCTGGCCTTCAAAAACATGCAAGAATTGATGTTTCTAAAGTGGAAATGTCATTCTATGACAGTTTGACAAATAAATACAAATGAATCTAAAATACTCATATTCCGTCATTTTCAGGTCAAAATAACGCTATTTGAGCGAGAAAAGCACAAAATGAACATATACTGCACTTTTCACACTAACTCAACACGAATTCAAAATAAACCATGCTGTCCTTCAAAAACATGCAAGACTTGATGTTTCTACAGTGGAATTGTCATTCTCACACAGTTTGATACATAAAAACACATGAATCTGAAATAAGCACATACTGTCATTTTCCGCTCAAAATAACGCTATTTGAGCGAGAAAAGCACAAAATGAACATATACTGCACTTTTCACACTAACTCAACACGAATTCAAAAGAAACCATGCTGGCCTTCAAAAACATGCAAGAATTGATGTTTCTAAAGTGGAAATGTCATTCTATGACAGTTTGACAAATAAATACAAATGAATCTAAAATACTCATATTCCGTCATTTTCAGGTCAAAATAACGCTATTTGAGCGAGAAAAGCACAAAATGAACATATACTGCACTTTTCACACTAACTCAACACGAATTCAAAAGAAACCATGCTGGCCTTCAAAAACATGCAAGAATTGATGTTTCTAAAGTGGAAATGTCATTCTATGACAGTTTGACAAATAAATACAAATGAATCTAAAATACTCATATTCCGTCATTTTCAGGTCAAAATAACGCTATTTGAGCGAGAAAAGCACAAAATGAACATATACTGCACTTTTCACACTAACTCAACACGAATTCAAAAGAAACCATGCTGGCCTTCAAAAACATGCAAGAATTGATGTTTCTAAAGTGGAAATGTCATTCTATGACAGTTTGACAAATAAATACAAATGAATCTAAAATACTCATATTCCGTCATTTTCAGGTCAAAATAACGCTATTTGAGCGAGAAAAGCACAAAATGAACATATACTGCACTTTTCACACTAACTCAACACGAATTCAAAAGAAACCATGCTGGCCTTCAAAAACATGCAAGAATTGATGTTTCTAAAGTGGAAATGTCATTCTATGACAGTTTGACAAATAAATACAAATGAATCTAAAATACTCATATTCCGTCATTTTCAGGTCAAAATAACGCTATTTGAGCGAGAAAAGCACAAAATGAACATATACTGCACTTTTCACACTAACTCAACACGAATTCAAAAGAAACCATGCTGGCCTTCAAAAACATGCAAGAATTGATGTTTCTAAAGTGGAAATGTCATTCTATGACAGTTTGACAAATAAATACAAATGAATCTAAAATACTCATATTCCGTCATTTTCAGGTCAAAATAACGCTATTTGAGCGAGAAAAGCACAAAATGAACATATACTGCACTTTTCACACTAACTCAACACGAATTCAAAAGAAACCATGCTGGCCTTCAAAAACATGCAAGAATTGATGTTTCTAAAGTGGAAATGTCATTCTATGACAGTTTGACAAATAAATACAAATGAATCTAAAATACTCATATTTCGTCATTTTCAGGTCAAAATAACGCTATTTGAGCGAGAAAAGCACAAAATGAACATATACTGCACTTTTCACACTAACTCAACACGATTTCAAAAGAAACCATGCTGGCCTTCAAAAACATGCAAGAATTGATGTTTCTAAAGTGGAAATGTCATTCTATGACAGTTTGACAAATAAATACAAATGAATCTAAAATACTCATATTCCGTCATTTTCAGGTCAAAATAACGCTATTTGAGCGAGAAAAGCACAAAATGAACATATACTGCACTTTTCACACTAACTCAACAGGAATTCAAAATAAACCATGCTGTCCTTCAAAAACATGCAAGACTTGATGTTTCTAAAGTGGAAATGTCATTCTCTGACAGTTTGACAAATAAATACAAATGAATCTAAAATACTCATATTCCGTCATTTTCAAGTCAGAATAACGCTATTTGAGCGAGAAAAGCACAAAATGAACATATACTGCACTTTTCACACTAACTCAACACGAATTCAAAAGAAAACATGCTGGCCTTCAAAAACATGCAAGAATTGATGTTTCTAAAGTGGAAATGTCATTCTATGACAGTTTGACAAATAAATACAAATGAATCTAAAATACTCATATTCCGTCATTTTCAGGTCAAAATAACGCTATTTGAGCGAGAAAAGCACAAAATGAACATATACTGCACTTTTCACACTAACTCAACACGAATTCAAAAGAAACCATGCTGGCCTTCAAAAACATGCAAGAATTGATGTTTCTAAAGTGGAAATGTCATTCTATGACAGTTTGACAAATAAATACAAATGAATCTAAAATACTCATATTCCGTCATTTTCAGGTCAAAATAACGCTATTTGAGCGAGAAAAGCACAAAATGAACATATACTGCACTTTTCACACTAACTCAACACGAATTCAAAAGAAACCATGCTGGCCTTCAAAAACATGCAAGAATTGATGTTTCTAAAGTGGAAATGTCATTCTATGACAGTTTGACAAATAAATACAAATGAATCTAAAATACTCATATTCCGTCATTTTCAGGTCAAAATAACGCTATTTGAGCGAGAAAAGCACAAAATGAACATATACTGCACTTTTCACACTAACTCAACACGAATTCAAAAGAAACCATGCTGGCCTTCAAAAACATGCAAGAATTGATGTTTCTAAAGTGGAAATGTCATTCTATGACAGTTTGACAAATAAATACAAATGAATCTAAAATACTCATATTCCGTCATTTTCAGGTCAAAATAACGCTATTTGAGCGAGAAAAGCACAAAATGAACATATACTGCACTTTTCACACTAACTCAACACGAATTCAAAAGAAACCATGCTGGCCTTCAAAAACATGCAAGAATTGATGTTTCTAAAGTGGAAATGTCATTCTATGACAGTTTGACAAATAAATACAAATGAATCTAAAATACTCATATTCCGTCATTTTCAGGTCAAAATAACGCTATTTGAGCGAGAAAAGCACAAAATGAACATATACTGCACTTTTCACACTAACTCAACACGAATTCAAAAGAAAACATGCTGGCCTTCAAAAACATGCAAGAATTGATGTTTCTAAAGTGGAAATGTCATTCTATGACAGTTTGACAAATAAATACAAATGAATCTAAAATACTCATATTCCGTCATTTTCAGGTCAAAATAACGCTATTTGAGCGAGAAAAGCACAAAATGAACATATACTGCACTTTTCACACTAACTCAACACGAATTCAAAAGAAACCATGCTGGCCTTCAAAAACATGCAAGAATTGATGTTTCTAAAGTGGAAATGTCATTCTATGACAGTTTGACAAATAAATACAAATGAATCTAACATACTCATATTCCGTCATTTTCAGGTCAAAATAACGCTATTTGAGCGAGAAAAGCACAAAATGAACATATACTGCACTTTTCACACTAACTCAACACGAATTCAAAAGAAACCATGCTGGCCTTCAAAAACATGCAAGAATTGATGTTTCTAAAGTGGAAATGTCATTCTATGACAGTTTGACAAATAAATACAAATGAATCTAAAATACTCATATTCCGTCATTTTCAGGTCAAAATAACGCTATTTGAGCGAGAAAAGCACAAAATGAACATATACTGCACTTTTCACACTAACTCAACACGAATTCAAAAGAAAACATGCTGGCCTTCAAAAACATGCAAGAATTGATGTTTCTAAAGTGGAAATGTCATTCTATGACAGTTTGACAAATAAATACAAATGAATCTAACATACTCATATTCCGTCATTTTCAGGTCAAAATAACGCTATTTGAGCGAGAAAAGCACAAAATGAACATATACTGCACTTTTCACACTAACTCAACACGAATTCAAAAGAAACCATGCTGGCCTTCAAAAACATGCAAGAATTGATGTTTCTAAAGTGGAAATGTCATTCTCTGACAGTTTGACAAATAAATACAAATGAATCTAAAATACTCATATTCCGTCATTTTCAAGTCAGAATAACGCTATTTGAGCGAGAAAAGCACAAAATGAACATATACTGCACTTTTCACACTAACTCAACAGGAATTCAAAATAAACCATGCTGTCCTTCAAAAACATGCAAGACTTGATGTTTCTACAGTGGAATTGTCATTCTCACACAGTTTGATACATAAAAACACATGAATCTGAAATAAGCACATACTGTCATTTTCCGCTCAAAATAACGCTATTTGAGCGAGAAAAGCACAAAATGAACATATACTGCACTTTTCACACTAACTCAACACGAATTCAAAAGAAACCATGCTGGCCTTCAAAAACATGCAAGAATTGATGTTTCTAAAGTGGAAATGTCATTCTATGACAGTTTGACAAATAAATACAAATGAATCTAAAATACTCATATTCCGTCATTTTCAGGTCAAAATAACGCTATTTGAGCGAGAAAAGCACAAAATGAACATATACTGCACTTTTCACACTAACTCAACACGAATTCAAAAGAAACCATGCTGGCCTTCAAAAACATGCAAGAATTGATGTTTCTAAAGTGGAAATGTCATTCTATGACAGTTTGACAAATAAATACAAATGAATCTAAAATACTCATATTCCGTCATTTTCAGGTCAAAATAACGCTATTTGAGCGAGAAAAGCACAAAATGAACATATACTGCACTTTTCACACTAACTCAACACGAATTCAAAAGAAACCATGCTGGCCTTCAAAAACATGCAAGAATTGATGTTTCTAAAGTGGAAATGTCATTCTATGACAGTTTGACAAATAAATACAAATGAATCTAAAATACTCATATTCCGTCATTTTCAGGTCAAAATAACGCTATTTGAGCGAGAAAAGCATAAAATGAACATATACTGCACTTTTCACACTAACTCAACACGAATTCAAAAGAAAACATGCTGGCCTTCAAAAACATGCAAGAATTGATGTTTCTAAAGTGTAAATGTCATTCTATGACAGTTTGACAAATAAATACAAATGAATCTAAAATACTCATATTCCGTCATTTTCAGGTCAAAATAACGCTATTTGAGCGAGAAAAGCACAAAATGAACATATACTGCACTTTTCACACTAACTCAACACGAATTCAAAAGAAACCATGCTGGCCTTCAAAAACATGCAAGAATTGATGTTTCTAAAGTGGAAATGTCATTCTATGACAGTTTGACAAATAAATACAAATGAATCTAACATACTCATATTCCGTCATTTTCAGCTCAAAATAACGCTATTTGAGCGAGAAAAGCACAAAATGAACATATACTGCACTTTTCACACTAACTCAACACGAATTCAAAAGAAACCATGCTGGCCTTCAAAAACATGCAAGAATTGATGTTTCTAAAGTGGAAATGTCATTCTATGACAGTTTGACAAATAAATACAAATGAATCTAACATACTCATATTCCGTCATTTTCAGCTCAAAATAACGCTATTTGAGCGAGAAAAGCACAAAATGAACATATACTGCACTTTTCACACTAACTCAACAGGAATTCAAAATAAACCATGCTGTCCTTCAAAAACATGCAAGACTTGATGTTTCTACAGTGGAATTGTCATTCTCACACAGTTTGATACATAAAAACACATGAATCTGAAATAAGCACATATTGTCATTTTCCGCTCAAAATAACGCTATTTGAGCGAGAAAAGCACAAAATGAACATATACTGCACTTTTCACACTAACTCAACACGAATTCAAAAGAAACCATGCTGGCCTTCAAAAACATGCAAGAATTGATGTTTCTAAAGTGGAAATGTCATTCTATGACAGTTTGACAAATAAATACAAATGAATCTAACATACTCATATTCCGTCATTTTCAGCTCAAAATAACGCTATTTGAGCGAGAAAAGCACAAAATGAACATATACTGCACTTTTCACACTAACTCAACACGAATTCAAAAGAAACCATGCTGGCCTTCAAAAACATGCAAGAATTGATGTTTCTAAAGTGGAAATGTCATTCTATGACAGTTTGACAAATAAATACAAATGAATCTAACATACTCATATTCCGTCATTTTCAGGTCAAAATAACGCTATTTGAGCGAGAAAAGCACAAAATGAACATATACTGCACTTTTCACACTAACTCAACACGAATTCAAAAGAAACCATGCTGGCCTTCAAAAACATGCAAGAATTGATGTTTCTAAAGTGGAAATGTCATTCTATGACAGTTTGACAAATAAATACAAATGAATCTAAAATACTCATATTCCGTCATTTTCAAGTCAGAATAACGCTATTTGAGCGAGAAAAGCACAAAATGAACATATACTGCACTTTTCACACTAACTCAACAGGAATTCAAAATAAACCATGCTGTCCTTCAAAAACATGCAAGACTTGATGTTTCTACAGTGGAATTGTCATTCTCACACAGTTTGATACATAAAAACACATGAATCTGAAATAAGCACATACTGTCATTTTCCGCTCAAAATAACGCTATTTGAGCGAGAAAAGCACAAAATGAACATATACTGCACTTTTCACACTAACTCAACACGAATTCAAAAGAAACCATGCTGGCCTTCAAAAACATGCAAGAATTGATGTTTCTAAAGTGGAAATGTCATTCTATGACAGTTTGACAAATAAATACAAATGAATCTAAAATACTCATATTCCGTCATTTTCAGGTCAAAATAACGCTATTTGAGCGAGAAAAGCACAAAATGAACATATACTGCACTTTTCACACTAACTCAACACGAATTCAAAAGAAACCATGCTGGCCTTCAAAAACATGCAAGAATTGATGTTTCTAAAGTGGAAATGTCATTCTCTGACAGTTTGACAAATAAATACAAATGAATCTAAAATACTCATATTCCGTCATTTTCAAGTCAGAATAACGCTATTTGAGCGAGAAAAGCACAAAATGAACATATACTGCACTTTTCACACTAACTCAACAGGAATTCAAAATAAACCATGCTGTCCTTCAAAAACATGCAAGACTTGATGTTTCTACAGTGGAATTGTCATTCTCACACAGTTTGATACATAAAAACACATGAATCTGAAATAAGCACATACTGTCATTTTCCGCTCAAAATAACGCTATTTGAGCGAGAAAAGCACAAAATGAACATATACTGCACTTTTCACACTAACTCAACACGAATTCAAAAGAAACCATGCTGTCCTTCAAAAACATGCAAGAATTGATGTTTCTAAAGTGGAAATGTCATTCTATGACAGTTTGACAAATAAATACAAATGAATCTAACATACTCATATTCCGTCATTTTCAGCTCAAAATAACGCTATTTGAGCGAGAAAAGCACAAAATGAACATATACTGCACTTTTCACACTAACTCAACACGAATTCAAAAGAAACCATGCTGGCCTTCAAAAACATGCAAGAATTGATGTTTCTAAAGTGGAAATGTCATTCTATGACAGTTTGACAAATAAATACAAATGAATCTAACATACTCATATTCCGTCATTTTCAGCTCAAAATAACGCTATTTGAGCGAGAAAAGCACAAAATGAACATATACTGCACTTTTCACACTAACTCAACACGAATTCAAAAGAAACCATGCTGGCCTTCAAAAACATGCAAGAATTGATGTTTCTAAAGTGGAAATGTCATTCTATGACAGTTTGACAAATAAATACAAATGAATCTAAAATACTCATATTCCATCATTTTCAAGTCAGAATAACGCTATTTGAGCGAGAAAAGCACAAAATGAACATATACTGCACTTTTCACACTAACTCAACAGGAATTCAAAATAAACCATGCTGTCCTTCAAAAACATGCAAGACTTGATGTTTCTACAGTGGAATTGTCATTCTCACACAGTTTGATACATAAAAACACATGAATCTGAAATAAGCACATACTGTCATTTTCCGCTCAAAATAACGCTATTTGAGCGAGAAAAGCACAAAATGAACATATACTGCACTTTTCACACTAACTCAACACGAATTCAAAAGAAACCATGCTGTCCTTCAAAAACATGCAAGAATTGATGTTTCTAAAGTGGAAATGTCATTCTATGACAGTTTGACAAATAAATACAAATGAATCTAACATACTCATATTCCGTCATTTTCCGCTCAAAATAACGCTATTTGAGCGAGAAAAGCACAAAATGAACATATACTGCACTTTTCACACTAACTCAACACGAATTCAAAAGAAACCATGCTGGCCTTCAAAAACATGCAAGAATTGATGTTTCTAAAGTGGAAATGTCATTCTATGACAGTTTGACAAATAAATACAAATGAATCTAAAATACTCATATTCCGTCATTTTCAGGTCAAAATAACGCTATTTGAGCGAGAAAAGCACAAAATGAACATATACTGCACTTTTCACACTAACTCAACACGAATTCAAAAGAAACCATGCTGGCCTTCAAAAACATGCAAGAATTGATGTTTCTAAAGTGGAAATGTCATTCTATGACAGTTTGACAAATAAATACAAATGAATCTAAAATACTCATATTCCGTCATTTTCAAGTCAGAATAACGCTATTTGAGCGAGAAAAGCACAAAATGAACATATACTGCACTTTTCACACTAACTCAACAGGAATTCAAAATAAACCATGCTGTCCTTCAAAAACATGCAAGACTTGATGTTTCTACAGTGGAATTGTCATTCTCACACAGTTTGATACATAAAAACACATGAATCTGAAATAAGCACATACTGTCATTTTCCGCTCAAAATAACGCTATTTGAGCGAGAAAAGCACAAAATGAACATATACTGCACTTTTCACACTAACTCAACACGAATTCAAAAGAAACCATGCTGGCCTTCAAAAACATGCAAGAATTGATGTTTCTAAAGTGGAAATGTCATTCTATGACAGTTTGACAAATAAATACAAATGAATCTAACATACTCATATTCCGTCATTTTCAGCTCAAAATAACGCTATTTGAGCGAGAAAAGCACAAAATGAACATATACTGCACTTTTCACACTAACTCAACACGAATTCAAAAGAAACCATGCTGGCCTTCAAAAACATGCAAGAATTGATGTTTCTAAAGTGGAAATGTCATTCTATGACAGTTTGACAAATAAATACAAATGAATCTAACATACTCATATTCCGTCATTTTCAGCTCAAAATAACGCTATTTGAGCGAGAAAAGCACAAAATGAACATATACTGCACTTTTCACACTAACTCAACACGAATTCAAAAGAAACCATGCTGGCCTTCAAAAACATGCAAGAATTGATGTTTCTAAAGTGGAAATGTCATTCTATGACAGTTTGACAAATAAATACAAATGAATCTAAAATACTCATATTCCGTCATTTTCAGGTCAAAATAACGCTATTTGAGCGAGAAAAGCACAAAATGAACATATACTGCACTTTTCACACTAACTCAACACGAATTCAAAAGAAACCATGCTGTCCTTCAAAAACATGTAAGAATTGATGTTTCTAAAGTGGAAATGTCATTCTCTGACAGTTTGACAAATAAATACAAATGAATCTAAAATACTCATATTCCATCATTTTCAAGTCAGAATAACGCTATTTGAGCGAGAAAAGCACAAAATGAACATATACTGCACTTTTCACACTAACTCAACAGGAATTCAAAATAAACCATGCTGTCCTTCAAAAACATGCAAGACTTGATGTTTCTACAGTGGAATTGTCATTCTCACACAGTTTGATACATAAAAACACATGAATCTGAAATAAGCACATACTGTCATTTTCCGCTCAAAATAACGCTATTTGAGCGAGAAAAGCACAAAATGAACATATACTGCACTTTTCACACTAACTCAACACGAATTCAAAAGAAACCATGCTGTCCTTCAAAAACATGCAAGAATTGATGTTTCTAAAGTGGAAATGTCATTCTATGACAGTTTGACAAATAAATACAAATGAATCTAACATACTCATATTCCGTCATTTTCAGCTCAAAATAACGCTATTTGAGCGAGAAAAGCACAAAATGAACATATACTGCACTTTTCACACTAACTCAACACGAATTCAAAAGAAACCATGCTGGCCTTCAAAAACATGCAAGAATTGATGTTTCTAAAGTGGAAATGTCATTCTATGACAGTTTGACAAATAAATACAAATGAATCTAACATACTCATATTCCGTCATTTTCAGCTCAAAATAACGCTATTTGAGCGAGAAAAGCACAAAATGAACATATACTGCACTTTTCACACTAACTCAACACGAATTCAAAAGAAACCATGCTGGCCTTCAAAAACATGCAAGAATTGATGTTTCTAAAGTGGAAATGTCATTCTATGACAGTTTGACAAATAAATACAAATGAATCTAACATACTCATATTCCGTCATTTTCAGCTCAAAATAACGCTATTTGAGCGAGAAAAGCACAAAATGAACATATACTGCACTTTTCACACTAACTCAACACGAATTCAAAAGAAACCATGCTGGCCTTCAAAAAACATGCAAGAATTGATGTTTCTAAAGTGGAAATGTCATTCTATGACAGTTTGACAAATAAATACAAATGAATCTAACATACTCATATTCCGTCATTTTCAGGTCAAAATAACGCTATTTGAGCGAGAAAAGCACAAAATGAACATATACTGCACTTTTCACACTAACTCAACACGAATTCAAAAGAAACCATGCTGGCCTTCAAAAACATGCAAGAATTGATGTTTCTAAAGTGGAAATGTCATTCTATGACAGTTTGACAAATAAATACAAATGAATCTAAAATACTCATATTCCGTCATTTTCAGGTCAAAATAACGCTATTTGAGCGAGAAAAGCACAAAATGAACATATACTGCACTTTTCACACTAACTCAACACGAATTCAAAAGAAACCATGCTGGCCTTCAAAAACATGCAAGAATTGATGTTTCTAAAGTGGAAATGTCATTCTATGACAGTTTGACAAATAAATACAAATGAATCTAACATACTCATATTCCGTCATTTTCAGCTCAAAATAACGCTATTTGAGCGAGAAAAGCACAAAATGAACATATACTGCACTTTTCACACTAACTCAACACGAATTCAAAAGAAACCATGCTGGCCTTCAAAAACATGCAAGAATTGATGTTTCTAAAGTGGAAATGTCATTCTATGACAGTTTGACAAATAAATACAAATGAATCTAAAATACTCATATTCCGTCATTTTCAGGTCAAAATAACGCTATTTGAGCGAGAAAAGCACAAAATGAACATATACTGCACTTTTCACACTAACTCAACACGAATTCAAAAGAAAACATGCTGTCCTTCAAAAACATGCAAGACTTGATGTTTCTACAGTGGAATTGTCATTCTCACACAGTTTGATACATAAAAACACATGAATCTGAAATAAGCACATACTGTCATTTTCCGCTCAAAATAACGCTATTTGAGCGAGAAAAGCACAAAATGAACATATACTGCACTTTTCACACTAACTCAACACGAATTCAAAAGAAACCATGCTGGCCTTCAAAAACATGCAAGAATTGATGTTTCTAAAGTGGAAATGTCATTCTATGACAGTTTGACAAATAAATACAAATGAATCTAACATACTCATATTCCGTCATTTTCAGCTCAAAATAACGCTATTTGAGCGAGAAAAGCACAAAATGAACATATACTGCACTTTTCACACTAACTCAACACGAATTCAAAAGAAACCATGCTGGCCTTCAAAAAACATGCAAGAATTGATGTTTCTAAAGTGGAAATGTCATTCTATGACAGTTTGACAAATAAATACAAATGAATCTAACATACTCATATTCCGTCATTTTCAGGTCAAAATAACGCTATTTGAGCGAGAAAAGCACAAAATGAACATATACTGCACTTTTCACACTAACTCAACACGAATTCAAAAGAAACCATGCTGGCCTTCAAAAACATGCAAGAATTGATGTTTCTAAAGTGGAAATGTCATTCTATGACAGTTTGACAAATAAATACAAATGAATCTAAAATACTCATATTCCGTCATTTTCAGGTCAAAATAACGCTATTTGAGCGAGAAAAGCACAAAATGAACATATACTGCACTTTTCACACTAACTCAACACGAATTCAAAAGAAAACATGCTGGCCTTCAAAAACATGCAAGAATTGATGTTTCTAAAGTGGAAATGTCATTCTATGACAGTTTGACAAATAAATACAAATGAATCTAAAATACTCATATTCCGTCATTTTCAGGTCAAAATAACGCTATTTGAGCGAGAAAAGCACAAAATGAACATATACTGCACTTTTCACACTAACTCAACACGAATTCAAAAGAAACCATGCTGGCCTTCAAAAACATGCAAGAATTGATGTTTCTAAAGTGGAAATGTCATTCTATGACAGTTTGACAAATAAATACAAATGAATCTAAAATACTCATATTCCGTCATTTTCAGGTCAAAATAACGCTATTTGAGCGAGAAAAGCACAAAATGAACATATACTGCACTTTTCACACTAACTCAACACGAATTCAAAAGAAACCATGCTGTCCTTCAAAAACATGTAAGAATTGATGTTTCTAAAGTGGAAATGTCATTCTCTGACAGTTTGACAAATAAATACAAATGAATCTAAAATACTCATATTCCATCATTTTCAAGTCAGAATAACGCTATTTGAACGAGAAAAGCACAAAATGAACATATACTGCACTTTTCACACTAACTCAACAGGAATTCAAAATAAACCATGCTGTCCTTCAAAAACATGCAAGACTTGATGTTTCTACAGTGGAATTGTCATTCTCACACAGTTTGATACATAAAAACACATGAATCTGAAATAAGCACATACTGTCATTTTCCGCTCAAAATAACGCTATTTGAGCGAGAAAAGCACAAAATGAACATATACTGCACTTTTCACACTAACTCAACACGAATTCAAAAGAAACCATGCTGTCCTTCAAAAACATGCAAGAATTGATGTTTCTAAAGTGGAAATGTCATTCTATGACAGTTTGACAAATAAATACAAATGAATCTAACATACTCATATTCCGTCATTTTCAGCTCAAAATAACGCTATTTGAGCGAGAAAAGCACAAAATGAACATATACTGCACTTTTCACACTAACTCAACACGAATTCAAAAGAAACCATGCTGGCCTTCAAAAACATGCAAGAATTGATGTTTCTAAAGTGGAAATGTCATTCTATGACAGTTTGACAAATAAATACAAATGAATCTAACATACTCATATTCCGTCATTTTCAGCTCAAAATAACGCTATTTGAGCGAGAAAAGCACAAAATGAACATATACTGCACTTTTCACACTAACTCAACACGAATTCAAAAGAAACCATGCTGGCCTTCAAAAACATGCAAGAATTGATGTTTCTAAAGTGGAAATGTCATTCTATGACAGTTTGACAAATAAATACAAATGAATCTAACATACTCATATTCCGTCATTTTCAGCTCAAAATAACGCTATTTGAGCGAGAAAAGCACAAAATGAACATATACTGCACTTTTCACACTAACTCAACACGAATTCAAAAGAAACCATGCTGGCCTTCAAAAAACATGCAAGAATTGATGTTTCTAAAGTGGAAATGTCATTCTATGACAGTTTGACAAATAAATACAAATGAATCTAACATACTCATATTCCGTCATTTTCAGGTCAAAATAACGCTATTTGAGCGAGAAAAGCACAAAATGAACATATACTGCACTTTTCACACTAACTCAACACGAATTCAAAAGAAACCATGCTGGCCTTCAAAAACATGCAAGAATTGATGTTTCTAAAGTGGAAATGTCATTCTATGACAGTTTGACAAATAAATACAAATGAATCTAAAATACTCATATTCCGTCATTTTCAGGTCAAAATAACGCTATTTGAGCGAGAAAAGCACAAAATGAACATATACTGCACTTTTCACACTAACTCAACACGAATTCAAAAGAAAACATGCTGGCCTTCAAAAACATGCAAGAATTGATGTTTCTAAAGTGGAAATGTCATTCTATGACAGTTTGACAAATAAATACAAATGAATCTAACATACTCATATTCCGTCATTTTCAGGTCAAAATAACGCTATTTGAGCGAGAAAAGCACAAAATGAACATATACTGCACTTTTCACACTAACTCAACACGAATTCAAAAGAAACCATGCTGGCCTTCAAAAACATGCAAGAATTGATGTTTCTAAAGTGGAAATGTCATTCTATGACAGTTTGACAAATAAATACAAATGAATCTAAAATACTCATATTCCGTCATTTTCAGGTCAAAATAACGCTATTTGAGCGAGAAAAGCACAAAATGAACATATACTGCACTTTTCACACTAACTCAACAGGAATTCAAAATAAACCATGCTGTCCTTCAAAAACATGCAAGACTTGATGTTTCTACAGTGGAATTGTCATTCTCACACAGTTTGATACATAAAAACACATGAATCTGAAATAAGCACATACTGTCATTTTCCGCTCAAAATAACGCTATTTGAGCGAGAAAAGCACAAAATGAACATATACTGCACTTTTCACACTAACTCAACACGAATTCAAAAGAAACCATGCTGTCCTTCAAAAACATGCAAGAATTGATGTTTCTAAAGTGGAAATGTCATTCTATGACAGTTTGACAAATAAATACAAATGAATCTAACATACTCATATTCCGTCATTTTCAGCTCAAAATAACGCTATTTGAGCGAGAAAAGCACAAAATGAACATATACTGCACTTTTCACACTAACTCAACACGAATTCAAAAGAAACCATGCTGGCCTTCAAAAACATGCAAGAATTGATGTTTCTAAAGTGGAAATGTCATTCTATGACAGTTTGACAAATAAATACAAATGAATCTAACATACTCATATTCCGTCATTTTCAGCTCAAAATAACGCTATTTGAGCGAGAAAAGCACAAAATGAACATATACTGCACTTTTCACACTAACTCAACACGAATTCAAAAGAAACCATGCTGGCCTTCAAAAACATGCAAGAATTGATGTTTCTAAAGTGGAAATGTCATTCTATGACAGTTTGACAAATAAATACAAATGAATCTAAAATACTCATATTCCGTCATTTTCAGGTCAAAATAACGCTATTTGAGCGAGAAAAGCACAAAATGAACATATACTGCACTTTTCACACTAACTCAACACGAATTCAAAAGAAACCATGCTGTCCTTCAAAAACATGTAAGAATTGATGTTTCTAAAGTGGAAATGTCATTCTCTGACAGTTTGACAAATAAATACAAATGAATCTAAAATACTCATATTCCATCATTTTCAAGTCAGAATAACGCTATTTGAGCGAGAAAAGCACAAAATGAACATATACTGCACTTTTCACACTAACTCAACAGGAATTCAAAATAAACCATGCTGTCCTTCAAAAACATGCAAGACTTGATGTTTCTACAGTGGAATTGTCATTCTCACACAGTTTGATACATAAAAACACATGAATCTGAAATAAGCACATACTGTCATTTTCCGCTCAAAATAACGCTATTTGAGCGAGAAAAGCACAAAATGAACATATACTGCACTTTTCACACTAACTCAACACGAATTCAAAAGAAACCATGCTGTCCTTCAAAAACATGCAAGAATTGATGTTTCTAAAGTGGAAATGTCATTCTATGACAGTTTGACAAATAAATACAAATGAATCTAACATACTCATATTCCGTCATTTTCAGCTCAAAATAACGCTATTTGAGCGAGAAAAGCACAAAATGAACATATACTGCACTTTTCACACTAACTCAACACGAATTCAAAAGAAACCATGCTGGCCTTCAAAAACATGCAAGAATTGATGTTTCTAAAGTGGAAATGTCATTCTATGACAGTTTGACAAATAAATACAAATGAATCTAACATACTCATATTCCGTCATTTTCAGCTCAAAATAACGCTATTTGAGCGAGAAAAGCACAAAATGAACATATACTGCACTTTTCACACTAACTCAACACGAATTCAAAAGAAACCATGCTGGCCTTCAAAAACATGCAAGAATTGATGTTTCTAAAGTGGAAATGTCATTCTATGACAGTTTGACAAATAAATACAAATGAATCTAACATACTCATATTCCGTCATTTTCAGCTCAAAATAACGCTATTTGAGCGAGAAAAGCACAAAATGAACATATACTGCACTTTTCACACTAACTCAACACGAATTCAAAAGAAACCATGCTGGCCTTCAAAAACATGCAAGAATTGATGTTTCTAAAGTGGAAATGTCATTCTATGACAGTTTGACAAATAAATACAAATGAATCTAAAATACTCATATTCCGTCATTTTCAGGTCAAAATAACGCTATTTGAGCGAGAAAAGCACAAAATGAACATATACTGCACTTTTCACACTAACTCAACACGAATTCAAAAGAAAACATGCTGGCCTTCAAAAACATGCAAGAATTGATGTTTCTAAAGTGGAAATGTCATTCTATGACAGTTTGACAAATAAATACAAATGAATCTAACATACTCATATTCCGTCATTTTCAGGTCAAAATAACGCTATTTGAGCGAGAAAAGCACAAAATGAACATATACTGCACTTTTCACACTAACTCAACACGAATTCAAAAGAAACCATGCTGGCCTTCAAAAACATGCAAGAATTGATGTTTCTAAAGTGGAAATGTCATTCTATGACAGTTTGACAAATAAATACAAATGAATCTAAAATACTCATATTCCGTCATTTTCAGGTCAAAATAACGCTATTTGAGCGAGAAAAGCACAAAATGAACATATACTGCACTTTTCACACTAACTCAACAGGAATTCAAAATAAACCATGCTGTCCTTCAAAAACATGCAAGACTTGATGTTTCTACAGTGGAATTGTCATTCTCACACAGTTTGATACATAAAAACACATGAATCTGAAATAAGCACATACTGTCATTTTCCGCTCAAAATAACGCTATTTGAGCGAGAAAAGCACAAAATGAACATATACTGCACTTTTCACACTAACTCAACACGAATTCAAAAGAAACCATGCTGGCCTTCAAAAACATGCAAGAATTGATGTTTCTAAAGTGGAAATGTCATTCTATGACAGTTTGACAAATAAATACAAATGAATCTAAAATACTCATATTCCGTCATTTTCAGGTCAAAATAACGCTATTTGAGCGAGAAAAGCACAAAATGAACATATACTGCACTTTTCACACTAACTCAACACGAATTCAAAAGAAACCATGCTGTCCTTCAAAAACATGTAAGAATTGATGTTTCTAAAGTGGAAATGTCATTCTCTGACAGTTTGACAAATAAATACAAATGAATCTAAAATACTCATATTCCGTCATTTTCAAGTCAGAATAACGCTATTTGAGCGAGAAAAGCACAAAATGAACATATACTGCACTTTTCACACTAACTCAACAGGAATTCAAAATAAACCATGCTGTCCTTCAAAAACATGCAAGACTTGATGTTTCTACAGTGGAATTGTCATTCTCACACAGTTTGATACATAAAAACACATGAATCTGAAATAAGCACATCCTGTCATTTTCCGCTCAAAATAACGCTATTTGAGCGAGAAAAGCACAAAATGAACATATACTGCACTTTTCACACTAACTCAACACGAATTCAAAAGAAACCATGCTGGCCTTCAAAAACATGCAAGAATTGATGTTTCTAAAGTGGAAATGTCATTCTATGACAGTTTGACAAATAAATACAAATGAATCTAAAATACTCATATTCCGTCATTTTCAGGTCAAAATAACGCTATTTGAGCGAGAAAAGCACAAAATGAACATATACTGCACTTTTCACACTAACTCAACACGAATTCAAAAGAAACCATGCTGGCCTTCAAAAACATGCAAGAATTGATGTTTCTAAAGTGGAAATGTCATTCTCTGACAGTTTGACAAATAAATACAAATGAATCTAAAATACTCATATTCCGTCATTTTCAAGTCAGAATAACGCTATTTGAGCGAGAAAAGCACAAAATGAACATATACTGCACTTTTCACACTAACTCAACAGGAATTCAAAATAAACCATGCTGTCCTTCAAAAACATGCAAGACTTGATGTTTCTACAGTGGAATTGTCATTCTCACACAGTTTGATACATAAAAACACATGCATCTGAAATAAGCACATACTGTCATTTTCCGCTCAAAATAACGCTATTTGAGCGAGAAAAGCACAAAATGAACATATACTGCACTTTTCACACTAACTCAACACGAATTCAAAAGAAACCATGCTGGCCTTCAAAAACATGCAAGAATTGATGTTTCTAAAGTGGAAATGTCATTCTATGACAGTTTGACAAATAAATACAAATGAATCTAACATACTCATATTCCGTCATTTTCAGCTCAAAATAACGCTATTTGAGCGAGAAAAGCACAAAATGAACATATACTGCACTTTTCACACTAACTCAACACGAATTCAAAAGAAACCATGCTGGCCTTCAAAAACATGCAAGAATTGATGTTTCTAAAGTGGAAATGTCATTCTATGACAGTTTGACAAATAAATACAAATGAATCTAACATACTCATATTCCGTCATTTTCAGCTCAAAATAACGCTATTTGAGCGAGAAAAGCACAAAATGAACATATACTGCACTTTTCACACTAACTCAACACGAATTCAATAGAAACCATGCTGTCCTTCAAAAACATGCAAGACTTGATGTTTCTACAGTGGAATTGTCATTCTCACACAGTTTGATACATAAAAACACATGAATCTGAAATAAGCACATACTGTCATTTTCCGCTCAAAATAACGCTATTTGAGCGAGAAAAGCACAAAATGAACATATACTGCACTTTTCACACTAACTCAACACGAATTCAAAAGAAACCATGCTGGCCTTCAAAAACATGCAAGAATTGATGTTTCTAAAGTGGAAATGTCATTCTATGACAGTTTGACAAATAAATACAAATGAATCTAAAATACTCATATTCCGTCATTTTCAGCTCAAAATAACGCTATTTGAGCGAGAAAAGCACAAAATGAACATATACTGCACTTTTCACACTAACTCAACACGAATTCAAAAGAAACCATGCTGTCCTTCAAAAACATGTAAGAATTGATGTTTCTAAAGTGGAAATGTCATTCTCTGACAGTTTGACAAATAAATACAAATGAATCTAAAATACTCATATTCCGTCATTTTCAAGTCAGAATAACGCTATTTGAGCGAGAAAAGCACAAAATGAACATATACTGCACTTTTCACACTAACTCAACAGGAATTCAAAATAAACCATGCTGTCCTTCAAAAACATGCAAGACTTGATGTTTCTACAGTGGAATTGTCATTCTCACACAGTTTGATACATAAAAACACATGAATCTGAAATAAGCACATACTGTCATTTTCCGCTCAAAATAACGCTATTTGAGCGAGAAAAGCACAAAATGAACATATACTGCACTTTTCACACTAACTCAACACGAATTCAAAAGAAACCATGCTGGCCTTCAAAAACATGCAAGAATTGATGTTTCTAAAGTGGAAATGTCATTCTATGACAGTTTGACAAATAAATACAAATGAATCTAAAATACTCATATTCCGTCATTTTCAGGTCAAAATAACGCTATTTGAGCGAGAAAAGCACAAAATGAACATATACTGCACTTTTCACACTAACTCAACACGAATTCAAAAGAAACCATGCTGGCCTTCAAAAACATGCAAGAATTGATGTTTCTAAAGTGGAAATGTCATTCTATGACAGTTTGACAAATAAATACAAATGAATCTAAAATACTCATATTCCGTCATTTTCAGGTCAAAATAACGCTATTTGAGCGAGAAAAGCACAAAATGAACATATACTGCACTTTTCACACTAACTCAACACGAATTCAAAAGAAAACATGCTGGCCTTCAAAAACATGCAAGAATTGATGTTTCTAAAGTGGAAATGTCATTCTATGACAGTTTGACAAATAAATACAAATGAATCTAAAATACTCATATTCCGTCATTTTCAGGTCAAAATAACGCTATTTGAGCGAGAAAAGCACAAAATGAACATATACTGCACTTTTCACACTAACTCAACACGAATTCAAAAGAAAACATGCTGGCCTTCAAAAACATGCAAGAATTGATGTTTCTAAAGTGGAAATGTCATTCTATGACAGTTTGACAAATAAATACAAATGAATCTAAAATACTCATATTCCGTCATTTTCAGGTCAAAATAACGCTATTTGAGCGAGAAAAGCACAAAATGAACATATACTGCACTTTTCACACTAACTCAACACGAATTCAATAGAAACCATGCTGTCCTTCAAAAACATGCAAGACTTGATGTTTCTACAGTGGAATTGTCATTCTCACACAGTTTGATACATAAAAACACATGAATCTGAAATAAGCACATACTGTCATTTTCCGCTCAAAATAACGCTATTTGAGCGAGAAAAGCACAAAATGAACATATACTGCACTTTTCACACTAACTCAACACGAATTCAAAAGAAACCATGCTGGCCTTCAAAAACATGCAAGAATTGATGTTTCTAAAGTGGAAATGTCATTCTATGACAGTTTGACAAATAAATACAAATGAATCTAAAATACTCATATTCCGTCATTTTCAGCTCAAAATAACGCTATTTGAGCGAGAAAAGCACAAAATGAACATATACTGCACTTTTCACACTAACTCAACACGAATTCAAAATAAACCATGCTGTCCTTCAAAAACATGTAAGAATTGATGTTTCTAAAGTGGAAATGTCATTCTCTGACAGTTTGACAAATAAATACAAATGAATCTAAAATACTCATATTCCGTCATTTTCAAGTCAGAATAACGCTATTTGAGCGAGAAAAGCACAAAATGAACATATACTGCACTTTTCACACTAACTCAACAGGAATTCAAAATAAACCATGCTGTCCTTCAAAAACATGCAAGACTTGATGTTTCTACAGTGGAATTGTCATTCTCACACAGTTTGATACATAAAAACACATGAATCTGAAATAAGCACATACTGTCATTTTCCGCTCAAAATAACGCTATTTGAGCGAGAAAAGCACAAAATGAACATATACTGCACTTTTCACACTAACTCAACACGAATTCAAAAGAAACCATGCTGGCCTTCAAAAACATGCAAGAATTGATGTTTCTAAAGTGGAAATGTCATTCTATGACAGTTTGACAAATAAATACAAATGAATCTAAAATACTCATATTCCGTCATTTTCAGGTCAAAATAACGCTATTTGAGCGAGAAAAGCACAAAATGAACATATACTGCACTTTTCACACTAACTCAACACGAATTCAAAAGAAACCATGCTGGCCTTCAAAAACATGCAAGAATTGATGTTTCTAAAGTGGAAATGTCATTCTATGACAGTTTGACAAATAAATACAAATGAATCTAAAATACTCATATTCCGTCATTTTCAGGTCAAAATAACGCTATTTGAGCGAGAAAAGCACAAAATGAACATATACTGCACTTTTCACACTAACTCAACACGAATTCAAAAGAAAACATGCTGGCCTTCAAAAACATGCAAGAATTGATGTTTCTAAAGTGGAAATGTCATTCTATGACAGTTTGACAAATAAATACAAATGAATCTAAAATACTCATATTCCGTCATTTTCAGGTCAAAATAACGCTATTTGAGCGAGAAAAGCACAAAATGAACATATACTGCACTTTTCACACTAACTCAACACGAATTCAATAGAAACCATGCTGTCCTTCAAAAACATGTAAGAATTGATGTTTCTAAAGTGGAAATGTCATTCTCTGACAGTTTGACAAATAAATACAAATGAATCTAAAATACTCATATTCCGTCATTTTCAAGTCAGAATAACGCTATTTGAGCGAGAAAAGCACAAAATGAACATATACTGCACTTTTCACACTAACTCAACAGGAATTCAAAATAAACCATGCTGTCCTTCAAAAACATGCAAGACTTGATGTTTCTACAGTGGAATTGTCATTCTCACACAGTTTGATACATAAAAACACATGAATCTGAAATAAGCACATACTGTCATTTTCCGCTCAAAATAACGCTATTTGAGCGAGAAAAGCACAAAATGAACATATACTGCACTTTTCACACTAACTCAACACGAATTCAAAAGAAACCATGCTGGCCTTCAAAAACATGCAAGAATTGATGTTTCTAAAGTGGAAATGTCATTCTCTGACAGTTTGACAAATAAATACAAATGAATCTAAAATACTCATATTCCGTCATTTTCAAGTCAGAATAACGCTATTTGAGCGAGAAAAGCACAAAATGAACATATACTGCACTTTTCACACTAACTCAACAGGAATTCAAAATAAACCATGCTGTCCTTCAAAAACATGCAAGACTTGATGTTTCTACAGTGGAATTGTCATTCTCACACAGTTTGATACATAAAAACACATGAATCTGAAATAAGCACATACTGTCATTTTCCGCTCAAAATAACGCTATTTGAGCGAGAAAAGCACAAAATGAACATATACTGCACTTTTCACACTAACTCAACACGAATTCAAAAGAAACCATGCTGGCCTTCAAAAACATGCAAGAATTGATGTTTCTAAAGTGGAAATGTCATTCTATGACAGTTTGACAAATAAATACAAATGAATCTAAAATACTCATATTCCGTCATTTTCAGGTCAAAATAACGCTATTTGAGCGAGAAAAGCACAAAATGAACATATACTGCACTTTTCACACTAACTCAACACGAATTCAAAAGAAACCATGCTGGCCTTCAAAAACATGCAAGAATTGATGTTTCTAAAGTGGAAATGTCATTCTATGACAGTTTGACAAATAAATACAAATGAATCTAAAATACTCATATTCCGTCATTTTCAGGTCAAAATAACGCTATTTGAGCGAGAAAAGCACAAAATGAACATATACTGCACTTTTCACACTAACTCAACACGAATTCAAAAGAAAACATGCTGGCCTTCAAAAACATGCAAGAATTGATGTTTCTAAAGTGGAAATGTCATTCTATGACAGTTTGACAAATAAATACAAATGAATCTAAAATACTCATATTCCGTCATTTTCAGGTCAAAATAACGCTATTTGAGCGAGAAAAGCACAAAATGAACATATACTGCACTTTTCACACTAACTCAACACGAATTCAATAGAAACCATGCTGTCCTTCAAAAACATGTAAGAATTGATGTTTCTAAAGTGGAAATGTCATTCTCTGACAGTTTGACAAATAAATACAAATGAATCTAAAATACTCATATTCCGTCATTTTCAAGTCAGAATAACGCTATTTGAGCGAGAAAAGCACAAAATGAACATATACTGCACTTTTCACACTAACTCAACAGGAATTCAAAATAAACCATGCTGTCCTTCAAAAACATGCAAGACTTGATGTTTCTACAGTGGAATTGTCATTCTCACACAGTTTGATACATAAAAACACATGAATCTGAAATAAGCACATACTGTCATTTTCCGCTCAAAATAACGCTATTTGAGCGAGAAAAGCACAAAATGAACATATACTGCACTTTTCACACTAACTCAACACGAATTCAAAAGAAACCATGCTGGCCTTCAAAAACATGCAAGAATTGATGTTTCTAAAGTGGAAATGTCATTCTATGACAGTTTGACAAATAAATACAAATGAATCTAAAATACTCATATTCCGTCATTTTCAGGTCAAAATAACGCTATTTGAGCGAGAAAAGCACAAAATGAACATATACTGCACTTTTCACACTAACTCAACACGAATTCAAAAGAAACCATGCTGGCCTTCAAAAACATGCAAGAATTGATGTTTCTAAAGTGGAAATGTCATTCTATGACAGTTTGACAAATAAATACAAATGAATCTAAAATACTCATATTCCGTCATTTTCAGGTCAAAATAACGCTATTTGAGCGAGAAAAGCACAAAATGAACATATACTGCACTTTTCACACTAACTCAACACGAATTCAAAAGAAAACATGCTGGCCTTCAAAAACATGCAAGAATTGATGTTTCTAAAGTGGAAATGTCATTCTATGACAGTTTGACAAATAAATACAAATGAATCTAAAATACTCATATTCCGTCATTTTCAGGTCAAAATAACGCTATTTGAGCGAGAAAAGCACAAAATGAACATATACTGCACTTTTCACACTAACTCAACACGAATTCAAAAGAAAACATGCTGGCCTTCAAAAACATGCAAGAATTGATGTTTCTAAAGTGGAAATGTCATTCTATGACAGTTTGACAAATAAATACAAATGAATCTAAAATACTCATATTCCGTCATTTTCAGGTCAAAATAACGCTATTTGAGCGAGAAAAGCACAAAATGAACATATACTGCACTTTTCACACTAACTCAACACGAATTCAAAAGAAAACATGCTGGCCTTCAAAAACATGCAAGAATTGATGTTTCTAAAGTGGAAATGTCATTCTATGACAGTTTGACAAATAAATACAAATGAATCTAAAATACTCATATTCCGTCATTTTCAGGTCAAAATAACGCTATTTGAGCGAGAAAAGCACAAAATGAACATATACTGCACTTTTCACACTAACTCAACACGAATTCAATAGAAACCATGCTGTCCTTCAAAAACATGCAAGACTTGATGTTTCTACAGTGGAATTGTCATTCTCACACAGTTTGATACATAAAAACACATGAATCTGAAATAAGCACATACTGTCATTTTCCGCTCAAAATAACGCTATTTGAGCGAGAAAAGCACAAAATGAACATATACTGCACTTTTCACACTAACTCAACACGAATTCAAAAGAAACCATGCTGGCCTTCAAAAACATGCAAGAATTGATGTTTCTAAAGTGGAAATGTCATTCTATGACAGTTTGACAAATAAATACAAATGAATCTAAAATACTCATATTCCGTCATTTTCAGCTCAAAATAACGCTATTTGAGCGAGAAAAGCACAAAATGAACATATACTGCACTTTTCACACTAACTCAACACGAATTCAAAAGAAACCATGCTGTCCTTCAAAAACATGTAAGAATTGATGTTTCTAAAGTGGAAATGTCATTCTCTGACAGTTTGACAAATAAATACAAATGAATCTAAAATACTCATATTCCGTCATTTTCAAGTCAGAATAACGCTATTTGAGCGAGAAAAGCACAAAATGAACATATACTGCACTTTTCACACTAACTCAACAGGAATTCAAAATAAACCATGCTGTCCTTCAAAAACATGCAAGACTTGATGTTTCTACAGTGGAATTGTCATTCTCACACAGTTTGATACATAAAAACACATGAATCTGAAATAAGCACATACTGTCATTTTCCGCTCAAAATAACGCTATTTGAGCGAGAAAAGCACAAAATGAACATATACTGCACTTTTCACACTAACTCAACACGAATTCAAAAGAAACCATGCTGGCCTTCAAAAACATGCAAGAATTGATGTTTCTAAAGTGGAAATGTCATTCTATGACAGTTTGACAAATAAATACAAATGAATCTAAAATACTCATATTCCGTCATTTTCAGGTCAAAATAACGCTATTTGAGCGAGAAAAGCACAAAATGAACATATACTGCACTTTTCACACTAACTCAACACGAATTCAAAAGAAACCATGCTGGCCTTCAAAAACATGCAAGAATTGATGTTTCTAAAGTGGAAATGTCATTCTATGACAGTTTGACAAATAAATACAAATGAATCTAAAATACTCATATTCCGTCATTTTCAGGTCAAAATAACGCTATTTGAGCGAGAAAAGCACAAAATGAACATATACTGCACTTTTCACACTAACTCAACACGAATTCAAAAGAAAACATGCTGGCCTTCAAAAACATGCAAGAATTGATGTTTCTAAAGTGGAAATGTCATTCTATGACAGTTTGACAAATAAATACAAATGAATCTAAAATACTCATATTCCGTCATTTTCAGGTCAAAATAACGCTATTTGAGCGAGAAAAGCACAAAATGAACATATACTGCACTTTTCACACTAACTCAACACGAATTCAATAGAAACCATGCTGTCCTTCAAAAACATGTAAGAATTGATGTTTCTAAAGTGGAAATGTCATTCTCTGACAGTTTGACAAATAAATACAAATGAATCTAAAATACTCATATTCCGTCATTTTCAAGTCAGAATAACGCTATTTGAGCGAGAAAAGCACAAAATGAACATATACTGCACTTTTCACACTAACTCAACAGGAATTCAAAATAAACCATGCTGTCCTTCAAAAACATGCAAGACTTGATGTTTCTACAGTGGAATTGTCATTCTCACACAGTTTGATACATAAAAACACATGAATCTGAAATAAGCACATACTGTCATTTTCCGCTCAAAATAACGCTATTTGAGCGAGAAAAGCACAAAATGAACATATACTGCACTTTTCACACTAACTCAACACGAATTCAAAAGAAACCATGCTGGCCTTCAAAAACATGCAAGAATTGATGTTTCTAAAGTGGAAATGTCATTCTATGACAGTTTGACAAATAAATACAAATGAATCTAAAATACTCATATTCCGTCATTTTCAGGTCAAAATAACGCTATTTGAGCGAGAAAAGCACAAAATGAACATATACTGCACTTTTCACACTAACTCAACAGGAATTCAAAATAAACCATGCTGTCCTTCAAAAACATGCAAGACTTGATGTTTCTACAGTGGAATTGTCATTCTCACACAGTTTGATACATAAAAACACATGAATCTGAAATAAGCACATACTGTCATTTTCCGCTCAAAATAACGCTATTTGAGCGAGAAAAGCACAAAATGAACATATACTGCACTTTTCACACTAACTCAACACGAATTCAAAAGAAACCATGCTGGCCTTCAAAAACATGCAAGAATTGATGTTTCTAAAGTGGAAATGTCATTCTATGACAGTTTGACAAATAAATACAAATGAATCTAAAATACTCATATTCCGTCATTTTCAGCTCAAAATAACGCTATTTGAGCGAGAAAAGCACAAAATGAACATATACTGCACTTTTCACACTAACTCAACACGAATTCAAAAGAAACCATGCTGTCCTTCAAAAACATGTAAGAATTGATGTTTCTAAAGTGGAAATGTCATTCTCTGACAGTTTGACAAATAAATACAAATGAATCTAAAATACTCATATTCCGTCATTTTCAAGTCAGAATAACGCTATTTGAGCGAGAAAAGCACAAAATGAACATATACTGCACTTTTCACACTAACTCAACAGGAATTCAAAATAAACCATGCTGTCCTTCAAAAACATGCAAGACTTGATGTTTCTACAGTGGAATTGTCATTCTCACACAGTTTGATACATAAAAACACATGAATCTGAAATAAGCACATACTGTCATTTTCCGCTCAAAATAACGCTATTTGAGCGAGAAAAGCACAAAATGAACATATACTGCACTTTTCACACTAACTCAACACGAATTCAAAAGAAACCATGCTGGCCTTCAAAAACATGCAAGAATTGATGTTTCTAAAGTGGAAATGTCATTCTATGACAGTTTGACAAATAAATACAAATGAATCTAAAATACTCATATTCCGTCATTTTCAGGTCAAAATAACGCTATTTGAGCGAGAAAAGCACAAAATGAACATATACTGCACTTTTCACACTAACTCAACACGAATTCAAAAGAAACCATGCTGGCCTTCAAAAACATGCAAGAATTGATGTTTCTAAAGTGGAAATGTCATTCTATGACAGTTTGACAAATAAATACAAATGAATCTAAAATACTCATATTCCGTCATTTTCAGGTCAAAATAACGCTATTTGAGCGAGAAAAGCACAAAATGAACATATACTGCACTTTTCACACTAACTCAACACGAATTCAAAAGAAAACATGCTGGCCTTCAAAAACATGCAAGAATTGATGTTTCTAAAGTGGAAATGTCATTCTATGACAGTTTGACAAATAAATACAAATGAATCTAAAATACTCATATTCCGTCATTTTCAGGTCAAAATAACGCTATTTGAGCGAGAAAAGCACAAAATGAACATATACTGCACTTTTCACACTAACTCAACACGAATTCAATAGAAACCATGCTGTCCTTCAAAAACATGTAAGAATTGATGTTTCTAAAGTGGAAATGTCATTCTCTGACAGTTTGACAAATAAATACAAATGAATCTAAAATACTCATATTCCGTCATTTTCAAGTCAGAATAACGCTATTTGAGCGAGAAAAGCACAAAATGAACATATACTGCACTTTTCACACTAACTCAACAGGAATTCAAAATAAACCATGCTGTCCTTCAAAAACATGCAAGACTTGATGTTTCTACAGTGGAATTGTCATTCTCACACAGTTTGATACATAAAAACACATGAATCTGAAATAAGCACATACTGTCATTTTCCGCTCAAAATAACGCTATTTGAGCGAGAAAAGCACAAAATGAACATATACTGCACTTTTCACACTAACTCAACACGAATTCAAAAGAAACCATGCTGGCCTTCAAAAACATGCAAGAATTGATGTTTCTAAAGTGGAAATGTCATTCTATGACAGTTTGACAAATAAATACAAATGAATCTAAAATACTCATATTCCGTCATTTTCAGGTCAAAATAACGCTATTTGAGCGAGAAAAGCACAAAATGAACATATACTGCACTTTTCACACTAACTCAACAGGAATTCAAAATAAACCATGCTGTCCTTCAAAAACATGCAAGACTTGATGTTTCTACAGTGGAATTGTCATTCTCACACAGTTTGATACATAAAAACACATGAATCTGAAATAAGCACATACTGTCATTTTCCGCTCAAAATAACGCTATTTGAGCGAGAAAAGCACAAAATGAACATATACTGCACTTTTCACACTAACTCAACACGAATTCAAAATAAACCATGCTGGCCTTCAAAAACATGCAAGAATTGATGTTTCTAAAGTGGAAATGTCATTCTATGACAGTTTGACAAATAAATACAAATGAATCTAAAATACTCATATTCCGTCATTTTCAGGTCAAAATAACGCTATTTGAGCGAGAAAAGCACAAAATGAACATATACTGCACTTTTCACACTAACTCAACACGAATTCAAAAGAAAACATGCTGGCCTTCAAAAACATGCAAGAATTGATGTTTCTAAAGTGGAAATGTCATTCTATGACAGTTTGACAAATAAATACAAATGAATCTAAAATACTCATATTCCGTCATTTTCAGGTCAAAATAACGCTATTTGAGCGAGAAAAGCACAAAATGAACATATACTGCACTTTTCACACTAACTCAACACGAATTCAAAAGAAACCATGCTGTCCTTCAAAAACATGTAAGAATTGATGTTTCTAAAGTGGAAATGTCATTCTCTGACAGTTTGACAAATAAATACAAATGAATCTAAAATACTCATATTCCGTCATTTTCAAGTCAGAATAACGCTATTTGAGCGAGAAAAGCACAAAATGAACATATACTGCACTTTTCACACTAACTCAACAGGAATTCAAAATAAACCATGCTGTCCTTCAAAAACATGCAAGACTTGATGTTTCTACAGTGGAATTGTCATTCTCACACAGTTTGATACATAAAAACACATGAATCTGAAATAAGCACATACTGTCATTTTCCGCTCAAAATAACGCTATTTGAGCGAGAAAAGCACAAAATGAACATATACTGCACTTTTCACACTAACTCAACACGAATTCAAAAGAAACCATGCTGGCCTTCAAAAACATGCAAGAATTGATGTTTCTAAAGTGGAAATGTCATTCTATGACAGTTTGACAAATAAATACAAATGAATCTAAAATACTCATATTCCGTCATTTTCAGGTCAAAATAACGCTATTTGAGCGAGAAAAGCACAAAATGAACATATACTGCACTTTTCACACTAACTCAACAGGAATTCAAAATAAACCATGCTGTCCTTCAAAAACATGCAAGACTTGATGTTTCTACAGTGGAATTGTCATTCTCACACAGTTTGATACATAAAAACACATGAATCTGAAATAAGCACATACTGTCATTTTCCGCTCAAAATAACGCTATTTGAGCGAGAAAAGCACAAAATGAACATATACTGCACTTTTCACACTAACTCAACACGAATTCAAAAGAAACCATGCTGGCCTTCAAAAACATGCAAGAATTGATGTTTCTAAAGTGGAAATGTCATTCTATGACAGTTTGACAAATAAATACAAATGAATCTAAAATACTCATATTCCGTCATTTTCAGGTCAAAATAACGCTATTTGAGCGAGAAAAGCACAAAATGAACATATACTGCACTTTTCACACTAACTCAACACGAATTCAAAAGAAACCATGCTGTCCTTCAAAAACATGTAAGAATTGATGTTTCTAAAGTGGAAATGTCATTCTCTGACAGTTTGACAAATAAATACAAATGAATCTAAAATACTCATATTCCGTCATTTTCAAGTCAGAATAACGCTATTTGAGCGAGAAAAGCACAAAATGAACATATACTGCACTTTTCACACTAACTCAACAGGAATTCAAAATAAACCATGCTGTCCTTCAAAAACATGCAAGACTTGATGTTTCTACAGTGGAATTGTCATTCTCACACAGTTTGATACATAAAAACACATGAATCTGAAATAAGCACATACTGTCATTTTCCGCTCAAAATAACGCTATTTGAGCGAGAAAAGCACAAAATGAACATATACTGCACTTTTCACACTAACTCAACACGAATTCAAAAGAAACCATGCTGGCCTTCAAAAACATGCAAGAATTGATGTTTCTAAAGTGGAAATGTCATTCTCTGACAGTTTGACAAATAAATACAAATGAATCTAAAATACTCATATTCCGTCATTTTCAAGTCAGAATAACGCTATTTGAGCGAGAAAAGCACAAAATGAACATATACTGCACTTTTCACACTAACTCAACAGGAATTCAAAATAAACCATGCTGTCCTTCAAAAACATGCAAGACTTGATGTTTCTACAGTGGAATTGTCATTCTCACACAGTTTGATACATAAAAACACATGAATCTGAAATAAGCACATACTGTCATTTTCCGCTCAAAATAACGCTATTTGAGCGAGAAAAGCACAAAATGAACATATACTGCACTTTTCACACTAACTCAACACGAATTCAAAAGAAACCATGCTGGCCTTCAAAAACATGCAAGAATTGATGTTTCTAAAGTGGAAATGTCATTCTATGACAGTTTGACAAATAAATACAAATGAATCTAAAATACTCATATTCCGTCATTTTCAAGTCAGAATAACGCTATTTGAGCGAGAAAAGCACAAAATGAACATATACTGCACTTTTCACACTAACTCAACAGGAATTCAAAATAAACCATGCTGTCCTTCAAAAACATGCAAGACTTGATGTTTCTACAGTGGAATTGTCATTCTCACACAGTTTGATACATAAAAACACATGAATCTGAAATAAGCACATACTGTCATTTTCCGCTCAAAATAACGCTATTTGAGCGAGAAAAGCACAAAATGAACATATACTGCACTTTTCACACTAACTCAACACGAATTCAAAAGAAACCATGCTGGCCTTCAAAAACATGCAAGAATTGATGTTTCTAAAGTGGAAATGTCATTCTATGACAGTTTGACAAATAAATACAAATGAATCTAAAATACTCATATTCCGTCATTTTCAAGTCAGAATAACGCTATTTGAGCGAGAAAAGCACAAAATGAACATATACTGCACTTTTCACACTAACTCAACAGGAATTCAAAATAAACCATGCTGTCCTTCAAAAACATGCAAGACTTGATGTTTCTACAGTGGAATTGTCATTCTCACACAGTTTGATACATAAAAACACATGAATCTGAAATAAGCACATACTGTCATTTTCCGCTCAAAATAACGCTATTTGAGCGAGACAAGCACAAAATGAACATATACTGCACTTTTCACACTAACTCAACACGAATTCAAAAGAAACCATGCTGGCCTTCAAAAACATGCAAGAATTGATGTTTCTAAAGTGGAAATGTCATTCTATGACAGTTTGACAAATAAATACAAATGAATCTAAAATACTCATATTCCGTCATTTTCAGCTCAAAATAACGCTATTTGAGCGAGAAAAGCACAAAATGAACATATACTGCACTTTTCACACTAACTCAACACGAATTCAAAAGAAACCATGCTGTCCTTCAAAAACATGTAAGAATTGATGTTTCTAAAGTGGAAATGTCATTCTCTGACAGTTTGACAAATAAATACAAATGAATCTAAAATACTCATATTCCGTCATTTTCAAGTCAGAATAACGCTATTTGAGCGAGAAAAGCACAAAATGAACATATACTGCACTTTTCACACTAACTCAACAGGAATTCAAAATAAACCATGCTGTCCTTCAAAAACATGCAAGACTTGATGTTTCTACAGTGGAATTGTCATTCTCACACAGTTTGATACATAAAAACACATGAATCTGAAATAAGCACATACTGTCATTTTCCGCTCAAAATAACGCTATTTGAGCGAGAAAAGCACAAAATGAACATATACTGCACTTTTCACACTAACTCAACACGAATTCAAAAGAAACCATGCTGGCCTTCAAAAACATGCAAGAATTGATGTTTCTAAAGTGGAAATGTCATTCTATGACAGTTTGACAAATAAATACAAATGAATCTAAAATACTCATATTCCGTCCTTTTCAGGTCAAAATAACGCTATTTGAGCGAGAAAAGCACAAAATGAACATATACTGCACTTTTCACACTAACTCAACACGAATTCAAAAGAAACCATGCTGGCCTTCAAAAACATGCAAGAATTGATGTTTCTAAAGTGGAAATGTCATTCTCTGACAGTTTGACAAATAAATACAAATGAATCTAAAATACTCATATTCCGTCATTTTCAAGTCAGAATAACGCTATTTGAGCGAGAAAAGCACAAAATGAACATATACTGCACTTTTCACACTAACTCAACAGGAATTCAAAATAAACCATGCTGTCCTTCAAAAACATGCAAGACTTGATGTTTCTACAGTGGAATTGTCATTCTCACACAGTTTGATACATAAAAACACATGAATCTGAAATAAGCACATACTGTCATTTTCCGCTCAAAATAACGCTATTTGAGCGAGAAAAGCACAAAATGAACATATACTGCACTTTTCACACTAACTCAACACGAATTCAAAAGAAACCATGCTGGCCTTCAAAAACATGCAAGAATTGATGTTTCTAAAGTGGAAATGTCATTCTATGACAGTTTGACAAATAAATACAAATGAATCTAACATACTCATATTCCGTCATTTTCAGCTCAAAATAACGCTATTTGAGCGAGAAAAGCACAAAATGAACATATACTGCACTTTTCACACTAACTCAACACGAATTCAAAAGAAACCATGCTGGCCTTCAAAAACATGCAAGAATTGATGTTTCTAAAGTGGAAATGTCATTCTCTGACAGTTTGACAAATAAATACAAATGAATCTAAAATACTCATATTCCGTCATTTTCAAGTCAGAATAACGCTATTTGAGCGAGAAAAGCACAAAATGAACATATACTGCACTTTTCACACTAACTCAACAGGAATTCAAAATAAACCATGCTGTCCTTCAAAAACATGCAAGACTTGATGTTTCTACAGTGGAATTGTCATTCTCACACAGTTTGATACATAAAAACACATGAATCTGAAATAAGCACATACTGTCATTTTCCGCTCAAAATAACGCTATTTGAGCGAGAAAAGCACAAAATGAACATATACTGCACTTTTCACACTAACTCAACACGAATTCAAAAGAAACCATGCTGGCCTTCAAAAACATGCAAGAATTGATGTTTCTAAAGTGGAAATGTCATTCTATGACAGTTTGACAAATAAATACAAATGAATCTAACATACTCATATTCCGTCATTTTCAGCTCAAAATAACGCTATTTGAGCGAGAAAAGCACAAAATGAACATATACTGCACTTTTCACACTAACTCAACACGAATTCAAAAGAAACCATGCTGGCCTTCAAAAACATGCAAGAATTGATGTTTCTAAAGTGGAAATGTCATTCTATGACAGTTTGACAAATAAATACAAATGAATCTAACATACTCATATTCCATCATTTTCAGCTCAAAATAACGCTATTTGAGCGAGAAAAGCACAAAATGAACATATACTGCACTTTTCACACTAACTCAACACGAATTCAAAAGAAACCATGCTGGCCTTCAAAAACATGCAAGAATTGATGTTTCTAAAGTGGAAATGTCATTCTATGACAGTTTGACAAATAAATACAAATGAATCTAACATACTCATATTCCGTCATTTTCAGCTCAAAATAACGCTATTTGAGCGAGAAAAGCACAAAATGAACATATACTGCACTTTTCACACTAACTCAACACGAATTCAAAAGAAACCATGCTGGCCTTCAAAAACATGCAAGAATTGATGTTTCTAAAGTGGAAATGTCATTCTATGACAGTTTGACAAATAAATACAAATGAATCTAAAATACTCATATTCCGTCATTTTCAGGTCAAAATAACGCTATTTGAGCGAGAAAAGCACAAAATGAACATATACTGCACTTTTCACACTAACTCAACACGAATTCAAAAGAAACCATGCTGGCCTTCAAAAACATGCAAGAATTGATGTTTCTAAAGTGGAAATGTCATTCTATGACAGTTTGACAAATAAATACAAATGAATCTAAAATACTCATATTCCGTCATTTTCAGGTCAAAATAACGCTATTTGAGCGAGAAAAGCACAAAATGAACATATACTGCACTTTTCACACTAACTCAACACGAATTCAAAAGAAACCATGCTGGCCTTCAAAAACATGCAAGAATTGATGTTTCTAAAGTGGAAATGTCATTCTATGACAGTTTGACAAATAAATACAAATGAATCTAAAATACTCATATTCCGTCATTTTCAGGTCAAAATAACGCTATTTGAGCGAGAAAAGCACAAAATGAACATATACTGCACTTTTCACACTAACTCAACACGAATTCAAAAGAAAACATGCTGGCCTTCAAAAACATGCAAGAATTGATGTTTCTAAAGTGGAAATGTCATTCTATGACAGTTTGACAAATAAATACAAATGAATCTAAAATACTCATATTCCGTCATTTTCAGGTCAAAATAACGCTATTTGAGCGAGAAAAGCACAAAATGAACATATACTGCACTTTTCACACTAACTCAACACGAATTCAAAAGAAACCATGCTGTCCTTCAAAAACATGTAAGAATTGATGTTTCTAAAGTGGAAATGTCATTCTCTGACAGTTTGACAAATAAATACAAATGAATCTAAAATACTCATATTCCGTCATTTTCAAGTCAGAATAACGCTATTTGAGCGAGAAAAGCACAAAATGAACATATACTGCACTTTTCACACTAACTCAACAGGAATTCAAAATAAACCATGCTGTCCTTCAAAAACATGCAAGACTTGATGTTTCTACAGTGGAATTGTCATTCTCACACAGTTTGATACATAAAAACACATGAATCTGAAATAAGCACATACTGTCATTTTCCGCTCAAAATAACGCTATTTGAGCGAGAAAAGCACAAAATGAACATATACTGCACTTTTCACACTAACTCAACACGAATTCAAAAGAAACCATGCTGGCCTTCAAAAACATGCAAGAATTGATGTTTCTAAAGTGGAAATGTCATTCTATGACAGTTTGACAAATAAATACAAATGAATCTAAAATACTCATATTCCGTCATTTTCAGGTCAAAATAACGCTATTTGAGCGAGAAAAGCACAAAATGAACATATACTGCACTTTTCACACTAACTCAACAGGAATTCAAAATAAACCATGCTGTCCTTCAAAAACATGCAAGACTTGATGTTTCTACAGTGGAATTGTCATTCTCACACAGTTTGATACATAAAAACACATGAATCTGAAATAAGCACATACTGTCATTTTCCGCTCAAAATAACGCTATTTGAGCGAGAAAAGCACAAAATGAACATATACTGCACTTTTCACACTAACTCAACACGAATTCAAAAGAAACCATGCTGGCCTTCAAAAACATGCAAGAATTGATGTTTCTAAAGTGGAAATGTCATTCTCTGACAGTTTGACAAATAAATACAAATGAATCTAAAATACTCATATTCCGTCATTTTCAAGTCAGAATAACGCTATTTGAGCGAGAAAAGCACAAAATGAACATATACTGCACTTTTCACACTAACTCAACAGGAATTCAAAATAAACCATGCTGTCCTTCAAAAACATGCAAGACTTGATGTTTCTACAGTGGAATTGTCATTCTCACACAGTTTGATACATAAAAACACATGAATCTGAAATAAGCACATACTGTCATTTTCCGCTCAAAATAACGCTATTTGAGCGAGAAAAGCACAAAATGAACATATACTGCACTTTTCACACTAACTCAACACGAATTCAAAAGAAACCATGCTGGCCTTCAAAAACATGCAAGAATTGATGTTTCTAAAGTGGAAATGTCATTCTATGACAGTTTGACAAATAAATACAAATGAATCTAAAATACTCATATTCCGTCATTTTCAAGTCAGAATAACGCTATTTGAGCGAGAAAAGCACAAAATGAACATATACTGCACTTTTCACACTAACTCAACAGGAATTCAAAATAAACCATGCTGTCCTTCAAAAACATGCAAGACTTGATGTTTCTACAGTGGAATTGTCATTCTCACACAGTTTGATACATAAAAACACATGAATCTGAAATAAGCACATACTGTCATTTTCCGCTCAAAATAACGCTATTTGAGCGAGACAAGCACAAAATGAACATATACTGCACTTTTCACACTAACTCAACACGAATTCAAAAGAAAACATGCTGGCCTTCAAAAACATGCAAGAATTGATGTTTCTAAAGTGGAAATGTCATTCTATGACAGTTTGACAAATAAATACAAATGAATCTAAAATACTCATATTCCGTCATTTTCAGCTCAAAATAACGCTATTTGAGCGAGAAAAGCACAAAATGAACATATACTGCACTTTTCACACTAACTCAACACGAATTCAAAAGAAACCATGCTGTCCTTCAAAAACATGTAAGAATTGATGTTTCTAAAGTGGAAATGTCATTCTCTGACAGTTTGACAAATAAATACAAATGAATCTAAAATACTCATATTCCGTCATTTTCAAGTCAGAATAACGCTATTTGAGCGAGAAAAGCACAAAATGAACATATACTGCACTTTTCACACTAACTCAACAGGAATTCAAAATAAACCATGCTGTCCTTCAAAAACATGCAAGACTTGATGTTTCTACAGTGGAATTGTCATTCTCACACAGTTTGATACATAAAAACACATGAATCTGAAATAAGCACATACTGTCATTTTCCGCTCAAAATAACGCTATTTGAGCGAGAAAAGCACAAAATGAACATATACTGCACTTTTCACACTAACTCAACACGAATTCAAAAGAAACCATGCTGGCCTTCAAAAACATGCAAGAATTGATGTTTCTAAAGTGGAAATGTCATTCTATGACAGTTTGACAAATAAATACAAATGAATCTAAAATACTCATATTCCGTCATTTTCAGGTCAAAATAACGCTATTTGAGCGAGAAAAGCACAAAATGAACATATACTGCACTTTTCACACTAACTCAACACGAATTCAAAAGAAACCATGCTGGCCTTCAAAAACATGCAAGAATTGATGTTTCTAAAGTGGAAATGTCATTCTCTGACAGTTTGACAAATAAATACAAATGAATCTAAAATACTCATATTCCGTCATTTTCAAGTCAGAATAACGCTATTTGAGCGAGAAAAGCACAAAATGAACATATACTGCACTTTTCACACTAACTCAACAGGAATTCAAAATAAACCATGCTGTCCTTCAAAAACATGCAAGACTTGATGTTTCTACAGTGGAATTGTCATTCTCACACAGTTTGATACATAAAAACACATGAATCTGAAATAAGCACATACTGTCATTTTCCGCTCAAAATAACGCTATTTGAGCGAGAAAAGCACAAAATGAACATATACTGCACTTTTCACACTAACTCAACACGAATTCAAAAGAAACCATGCTGGCCTTCAAAAACATGCAAGAATTGATGTTTCTAAAGTGGAAATGTCATTCTATGACAGTTTGACAAATAAATACAAATGAATCTAAAATACTCATATTCCGTCATTTTCAGGTCAAAATAACGCTATTTGAGCGAGAAAAGCACAAAATGAACATATACTGCACTTTTCACACTAACTCAACAGGAATTCAAAATAAACCATGCTGTCCTTCAAAAACATGCAAGACTTGATGTTTCTACAGTGGAATTGTCATTCTCACACAGTTTGATACATAAAAACACATGAATCTGAAATAAGCACATACTGTCATTTTCCGCTCAAAATAACGCTAATTGAGCGAGAAAAGCACAAAATGAACATATACTGCACTTTTCACACTAACTCAACACGAATTCAAAAGAAACCATGCTGGCCTTCAAAAACATGCAAGAATTGATGTTTCTAAAGTGGAAATGTCATTCTCTGACAGTTTGACAAATAAATACAAATGAATCTAAAATACTCATATTCCGTCATTTTCAAGTCAGAATAACGCTATTTGAGCGAGAAAAGCACAAAATGAACATATACTGCACTTTTCACACTAACTCAACAGGAATTCAAAATAAACCATGCTGTCCTTCAAAAACATGCAAGACTTGATGTTTCTACAGTGGAATTGTCATTCTCACACAGTTTGATACATAAAAACACATGAATCTGAAATAAGCACATACTGTCATTTTCCGCTCAAAATAACGCTATTTGAGCGAGAAAAGCACAAAATGAACATATACTGCACTTTTCACACTAACTCAACACGAATTCAAAAGAAACCATGCTGGCCTTCAAAAACATGCAAGAATTGATGTTTCTAAAGTGGAAATGTCATTCTATGACAGTTTGACAAATAAATACAAATGAATCTAAAATACTCATATTCCGTCATTTTCAAGTCAGAATAACGCTATTTGAGCGAGAAAAGCACAAAATGAACATATACTGCACTTTTCACACTAACTCAACAGGAATTCAAAATAAACCATGCTGTCCTTCAAAAACATGCAAGACTTGATGTTTCTACAGTGGAATTGTCATTCTCACACAGTTTGATACATAAAAACACATGAATCTGAAATAAGCACATACTGTCATTTTCCGCTCAAAATAACGCTATTTGAGCGAGACAAGCACAAAATGAACATATACTGCACTTTTCACACTAACTCAACACGAATTCAAAAGAAACCATGCTGGCCTTCAAAAACATGCAAGAATTGATGTTTCTAAAGTGGAAATGTCATTCTATGACAGTTTGACAAATAAATACAAATGAATCTAAAATACTCATATTCCGTCATTTTCAGCTCAAAATAACGCTATTTGAGCGAGAAAAGCACAAAATGAACATATACTGCACTTTTCACACTAACTCAACACGAATTCAAAAGAAACCATGCTGTCCTTCAAAAACATGTAAGAATTGATGTTTCTAAAGTGGAAATGTCATTCTCTGACAGTTTGACAAATAAATACAAATGAATCTAAAATACTCATATTCCGTCATTTTCAAGTCAGAATAACGCTATTTGAGCGAGAAAAGCACAAAATGAACATATACTGCACTTTTCACACTAACTCAACAGGAATTCAAAATAAACCATGCTGTCCTTCAAAAACATGCAAGACTTGATGTTTCTACAGTGGAATTGTCATTCTCACACAGTTTGATACATAAAAACACATGAATCTGAAATAAGCACATACTGTCATTTTCCGCTCAAAATAACGCTATTTGAGCGAGAAAAGCACAAAATGAACATATACTGCACTTTTCACACTAACTCAACACGAATTCAAAAGAAACCATGCTGGCCTTCAAAAACATGCAAGAATTGATGTTTCTAAAGTGGAAATGTCATTCTATGACAGTTTGACAAATAAATACAAATGAATCTAAAATACTCATATTCCGTCATTTTCAGGTCAAAATAACGCTATTTGAGCGAGAAAAGCACAAAATGAACATATACTGCACTTTTCACACTAACTCAACACGAATTCAAAAGAAACCATGCTGGCCTTCAAAAACATGCAAGAATTGATGTTTCTAAAGTGGAAATGTCATTCTCTGACAGTTTGACAAATAAATACAAATGAATCTAAAATACTCATATTCCGTCATTTTCAAGTCAGAATAACGCTATTTGAGCGAGAAAAGCACAAAATGAACATATACTGCACTTTTCACACTAACTCAACAGGAATTCAAAATAAACCATGCTGTCCTTCAAAAACATGCAAGACTTGATGTTTCTACAGTGGAATTGTCATTCTCACACAGTTTGATACATAAAAACACATGAATCTGAAATAAGCACATACTGTCATTTTCCGCTCAAAATAACGCTATTTGAGCGAGAAAAGCACAAAATGAACATATACTGCACTTTTCACACTAACTCAACACGAATTCAAAAGAAACCATGCTGGCCTTCAAAAACATGCAAGAATTGATGTTTCTAAAGTGGAAATGTCATTCTATGACAGTTTGACAAATAAATACAAATGAATCTAACATACTCATATTCCGTCATTTTCAGCTCAAAATAACGCTATTTGAGCGAGAAAAGCACAAAATGAACATATACTGCACTTTTCACACTAACTCAACACGAATTCAAAAGAAACCATGCTGGCCTTCAAAAACATGCAAGAATTGATGTTTCTAAAGTGGAAATGTCATTCTATGACAGTTTGACAAATAAATACAAATGAATCTAACATACTCATATTCCGTCATTTTCAGCTCAAAATAACGCTATTTGAGCGAGAAAAGCACAAAATGAACATATACTGCACTTTTCACACTAACTCAACACGAATTCAAAAGAAACCATGCTGGCCTTCAAAAACATGCAAGAATTGATGTTTCTAAAGTGGAAATGTCATTCTATGACAGTTTGACAAATAAATACAAATGAATCTAAAATACTCATATTCCGTCATTTTCAGGTCAAAATAACGCTATTTGAGCGAGAAAAGCACAAAATGAACATATACTGCACTTTTCACACTAACTCAACACGAATTCAAAAGAAACCATGCTGGCCTTCAAAAACATGCAAGAATTGATGTTTCTAAAGTGGAAATGTCATTCTATGACAGTTTGACAAATAAATACAAATGAATCTAAAATACTCATATTCCGTCATTTTCAGGTCAAAATAACGCTATTTGAGCGAGAAAAGCACAAAATGAACATATACTGCACTTTTCACACTAACTCAACACGAATTCAAAAGAAAACATGCTGGCCTTCAAAAACATGCAAGAATTGATGTTTCTAAAGTGGAAATGTCATTCTATGACAGTTTGACAAATAAATACAAATGAATCTAAAATACTCATATTCCGTCATTTTCAGGTCAAAATAACGCTATTTGAGCGAGAAAAGCACAAAATGAACATATACTGCACTTTTCACACTAACTCAACACGAATTCAAAAGAAACCATGCTGTCCTTCAAAAACATGTAAGAATTGATGTTTCTAAAGTGGAAATGTCATTCTCTGACAGTTTGACAAATAAATACAAATGAATCTAAAATACTCATATTCCGTCATTTTCAAGTCAGAATAACGCTATTTGAGCGAGAAAAGCACAAAATGAACATATACTGCACTTTTCACACTAACTCAACAGGAATTCAAAATAAACCATGCTGTCCTTCAAAAACATGCAAGACTTGATGTTTCTACAGTGGAATTGTCATTCTCACACAGTTTGATACATAAAAACACATGAATCTGAAATAAGCACATACTGTCATTTTCCGCTCAAAATAACGCTATTTGAGCGAGAAAAGCACAAAATGAACATATACTGCACTTTTCACACTAACTCAACACGAATTCAAAAGAAACCATGCTGGCCTTCAAAAACATGCAAGAATTGATGTTTCTAAAGTGGAAATGTCATTCTATGACAGTTTGACAAATAAATACAAATGAATCTAAAATACTCATATTCCGTCATTTTCAGCTCAAAATAACGCTATTTGAGCGAGAAAAGCACAAAATGAACATATACTGCACTTTTCACACTAACTCAACACGAATTCAAAAGAAACCATGCTGTCCTTCAAAAACATGTAAGAATTGATGTTTCTAAAGTGGAAATGTCATTCTCTGACAGTTTGACAAATAAATACAAATGAATCTAAAATACTCATATTCCGTCATTTTCAAGTCAGAATAACGCTATTTGAGCGAGAAAAGCACAAAATGAACATATACTGCACTTTTCACACTAACTCAACAGGAATTCAAAATAAACCATGCTGTCCTTCAAAAACATGCAAGACTTGATGTTTCTACAGTGGAATTGTCATTCTCACACAGTTTGATACATAAAAACACATGAATCTGAAATAAGCACATACTGTCATTTTCCGCTCAAAATAACGCTATTTGAGCGAGAAAAGCACAAAATGAACATATACTGCACTTTTCACACTAACTCAACACGAATTCAAAAGAAACCATGCTGGCCTTCAAAAACATGCAAGAATTGATGTTTCTAAAGTGGAAATGTCATTCTATGACAGTTTGACAAATAAATACAAATGAATCTAAAATACTCATATTCCGTCATTTTCAGGTCAAAATAACGCTATTTGAGCGAGAAAAGCACAAAATGAACATATACTGCACTTTTCACACTAACTCAACACGAATTCAAAAGAAACCATGCTGGCCTTCAAAAACATGCAAGAATTGATGTTTCTAAAGTGGAAATGTCATTCTATGACAGTTTGACAAATAAATACAAATGAATCTAAAATACTCATATTCCGTCATTTTCAGGTCAAAATAACGCTATTTGAGCGAGAAAAGCACAAAATGAACATATACTGCACTTTTCACACTAACTCAACACGAATTCAAAAGAAAACATGCTGGCCTTCAAAAACATGCAAGAATTGATGTTTCTAAAGTGGAAATGTCATTCTATGACAGTTTGACAAATAAATACAAATGAATCTAAAATACTCATATTCCGTCATTTTCAGGTCAAAATAACGCTATTTGAGCGAGAAAAGCACAAAATGAACATATACTGCACTTTTCACACTAACTCAACACGAATTCAATAGAAACCATGCTGTCCTTCAAAAACATGTAAGAATTGATGTTTCTAAAGTGGAAATGTCATTCTCTGACAGTTTGACAAATAAATACAAATGAATCTAAAATACTCATATTCCGTCATTTTCAAGTCAGAATAACGCTATTTGAGCGAGAAAAGCACAAAATGAACATATACTGCACTTTTCACACTAACTCAACAGGAATTCAAAATAAACCATGCTGTCCTTCAAAAACATGCAAGACTTGATGTTTCTACAGTGGAATTGTCATTCTCACACAGTTTGATACATAAAAACACATGAATCTGAAATAAGCACATACTGTCATTTTCCGCTCAAAATAACGCTATTTGAGCGAGAAAAGCACAAAATGAACATATACTGCACTTTTCACACTAACTCAACACGAATTCAAAAGAAACCATGCTGGCCTTCAAAAACATGCAAGAATTGATGTTTCTAAAGTGGAAATGTCATTCTATGACAGTTTGACAAATAAATACAAATGAATCTAAAATACTCATATTCCGTCATTTTCAGGTCAAAATAACGCTATTTGAGCGAGAAAAGCACAAAATGAACATATACTGCACTTTTCACACTAACTCAACAGGAATTCAAAATAAACCATGCTGTCCTTCAAAAACATGCAAGACTTGATGTTTCTACAGTGGAATTGTCATTCTCACACAGTTTGATACATAAAAACACATGAATCTGAAATAAGCACATACTGTCATTTTCCGCTCAAAATAACGCTATTTGAGCGAGAAAAGCACAAAATGAACATATACTGCACTTTTCACACTAACTCAACACGAATTCAAAATAAACCATGCTGGCCTTCAAAAACATGCAAGAATTGATGTTTCTAAAGTGGAAATGTCATTCTATGACAGTTTGACAAATAAATACAAATGAATCTAAAATACTCATATTCCGTCATTTTCAGGTCAAAATAACGCTATTTGAGCGAGAAAAGCACAAAATGAACATATACTGCACTTTTCACACTAACTCAACACGAATTCAAAAGAAAACATGCTGGCCTTCAAAAACATGCAAGAATTGATGTTTCTAAAGTGGAAATGTCATTCTATGACAGTTTGACAAATAAATACAAATGAATCTAAAATACTCATATTCCGTCATTTTCAGGTCAAAATAACGCTATTTGAGCGAGAAAAGCACAAAATGAACATATACTGCACTTTTCACACTAACTCAACACGAATTCAAAAGAAACCATGCTGTCCTTCAAAAACATGTAAGAATTGATGTTTCTAAAGTGGAAATGTCATTCTCTGACAGTTTGACAAATAAATACAAATGAATCTAAAATACTCATATTCCGTCATTTTCAAGTCAGAATAACGCTATTTGAGCGAGAAAAGCACAAAATGAACATATACTGCACTTTTCACACTAACTCAACAGGAATTCAAAATAAACCATGCTGTCCTTCAAAAACATGCAAGACTTGATGTTTCTACAGTGGAATTGTCATTCTCACACAGTTTGATACATAAAAACACATGAATCTGAAATAAGCACATACTGTCATTTTCCGCTCAAAATAACGCTATTTGAGCGAGAAAAGCACAAAATGAACATATACTGCACTTTTCACACTAACTCAACACGAATTCAAAAGAAACCATGCTGGCCTTCAAAAACATGCAAGAATTGATGTTTCTAAAGTGGAAATGTCATTCTATGACAGTTTGACAAATAAATACAAATGAATCTAAAATACTCATATTCCGTCATTTTCAGGTCAAAATAACGCTATTTGAGCGAGAAAAGCACAAAATGAACATATACTGCACTTTTCACACTAACTCAACAGGAATTCAAAATAAACCATGCTGTCCTTCAAAAACATGCAAGACTTGATGTTTCTACAGTGGAATTGTCATTCTCACACAGTTTGATACATAAAAACACATGAATCTGAAATAAGCACATACTGTCATTTTCCGCTCAAAATAACGCTATTTGAGCGAGAAAAGCACAAAATGAACATATACTGCACTTTTCACACTAACTCAACACGAATTCAAAAGAAACCATGCTGGCCTTCAAAAACATGCAAGAATTGATGTTTCTAAAGTGGAAATGTCATTCTATGACAGTTTGACAAATAAATACAAATGAATCTAAAATACTCATATTCCGTCATTTTCAGGTCAAAATAACGCTATTTGAGCGAGAAAAGCACAAAATGAACATATACTGCACTTTTCACACTAACTCAACACGAATTCAAAAGAAACCATGCTGTCCTTCAAAAACATGTAAGAATTGATGTTTCTAAAGTGGAAATGTCATTCTCTGACAGTTTGACAAATAAATACAAATGAATCTAAAATACTCATATTCCGTCATTTTCAAGTCAGAATAACGCTATTTGAGCGAGAAAAGCACAAAATGAACATATACTGCACTTTTCACACTAACTCAACAGGAATTCAAAATAAACCATGCTGTCCTTCAAAAACATGCAAGACTTGATGTTTCTACAGTGGAATTGTCATTCTCACACAGTTTGATACATAAAAACACATGAATCTGAAATAAGCACATACTGTCATTTTCCGCTCAAAATAACGCTATTTGAGCGAGAAAAGCACAAAATGAACATATACTGCACTTTTCACACTAACTCAACACGAATTCAAAAGAAACCATGCTGGCCTTCAAAAACATGCAAGAATTGATGTTTCTAAAGTGGAAATGTCATTCTCTGACAGTTTGACAAATAAATACAAATGAATCTAAAATACTCATATTCCGTCATTTTCAAGTCAGAATAACGCTATTTGAGCGAGAAAAGCACAAAATGAACATATACTGCACTTTTCACACTAACTCAACAGGAATTCAAAATAAACCATGCTGTCCTTCAAAAACATGCAAGACTTGATGTTTCTACAGTGGAATTGTCATTCTCACACAGTTTGATACATAAAAACACATGAATCTGAAATAAGCACATACTGTCATTTTCCGCTCAAAATAACGCTATTTGAGCGAGAAAAGCACAAAATGAACATATACTGCACTTTTCACACTAACTCAACACGAATTCAAAAGAAACCATGCTGGCCTTCAAAAACATGCAAGAATTGATGTTTCTAAAGTGGAAATGTCATTCTATGACAGTTTGACAAATAAATACAAATGAATCTAAAATACTCATATTCCGTCATTTTCAAGTCAGAATAACGCTATTTGAGCGAGAAAAGCACAAAATGAACATATACTGCACTTTTCACACTAACTCAACAGGAATTCAAAATAAACCATGCTGTCCTTCAAAAACATGCAAGACTTGATGTTTCTACAGTGGAATTGTCATTCTCACACAGTTTGATACATAAAAACACATGAATCTGAAATAAGCACATACTGTCATTTTCCGCTCAAAATAACGCTATTTGAGCGAGAAAAGCACAAAATGAACATATACTGCACTTTTCACACTAACTCAACACGAATTCAAAAGAAACCATGCTGGCCTTCAAAAACATGCAAGAATTGATGTTTCTAAAGTGGAAATGTCATTCTATGACAGTTTGACAAATAAATACAAATGAATCTAAAATACTCATATTCCGTCATTTTCAAGTCAGAATAACGCTATTTGAGCGAGAAAAGCACAAAATGAACATATACTGCACTTTTCACACTAACTCAACAGGAATTCAAAATAAACCATGCTGTCCTTCAAAAACATGCAAGACTTGATGTTTCTACAGTGGAATTGTCATTCTCACACAGTTTGATACATAAAAACACATGAATCTGAAATAAGCACATACTGTCATTTTCCGCTCAAAATAACGCTATTTGAGCGAGACAAGCACAAAATGAACATATACTGCACTTTTCACACTAACTCAACACGAATTCAAAAGAAACCATGCTGGCCTTCAAAAACATGCAAGAATTGATGTTTCTAAAGTGGAAATGTCATTCTATGACAGTTTGACAAATAAATACAAATGAATCTAAAATACTCATATTCCGTCATTTTCAGCTCAAAATAACGCTATTTGAGCGAGAAAAGCACAAAATGAACATATACTGCACTTTTCACACTAACTCAACACGAATTCAAAAGAAACCATGCTGTCCTTCAAAAACATGTAAGAATTGATGTTTCTAAAGTGGAAATGTCATTCTCTGACAGTTTGACAAATAAATACAAATGAATCTAAAATACTCATATTCCGTCATTTTCAAGTCAGAATAACGCTATTTGAGCGAGAAAAGCACAAAATGAACATATACTGCACTTTTCACACTAACTCAACAGGAATTCAAAATAAACCATGCTGTCCTTCAAAAACATGCAAGACTTGATGTTTCTACAGTGGAATTGTCATTCTCACACAGTTTGATACATAAAAACACATGAATCTGAAATAAGCACATACTGTCATTTTCCGCTCAAAATAACGCTATTTGAGCGAGAAAAGCACAAAATGAACATATACTGCACTTTTCACACTAACTCAACACGAATTCAAAAGAAACCATGCTGGCCTTCAAAAACATGCAAGAATTGATGTTTCTAAAGTGGAAATGTCATTCTATGACAGTTTGACAAATAAATACAAATGAATCTAAAATACTCATATTCCGTCCTTTTCAGGTCAAAATAACGCTATTTGAGCGAGAAAAGCACAAAATGAACATATACTGCACTTTTCACACTAACTCAACACGAATTCAAAAGAAACCATGCTGGCCTTCAAAAACATGCAAGAATTGATGTTTCTAAAGTGGAAATGTCATTCTCTGACAGTTTGACAAATAAATACAAATGAATCTAAAATACTCATATTCCGTCATTTTCAAGTCAGAATAACGCTATTTGAGCGAGAAAAGCACAAAATGAACATATACTGCACTTTTCACACTAACTCAACAGGAATTCAAAATAAACCATGCTGTCCTTCAAAAACATGCAAGACTTGATGTTTCTACAGTGGAATTGTCATTCTCACACAGTTTGATACATAAAAACACATGAATCTGAAATAAGCACATACTGTCATTTTCCGCTCAAAATAACGCTATTTGAGCGAGAAAAGCACAAAATGAACATATACTGCACTTTTCACACTAACTCAACACGAATTCAAAAGAAACCATGCTGGCCTTCAAAAACATGCAAGAATTGATGTTTCTAAAGTGGAAATGTCATTCTATGACAGTTTGACAAATAAATACAAATGAATCTAACATACTCATATTCCGTCATTTTCAGCTCAAAATAACGCTATTTGAGCGAGAAAAGCACAAAATGAACATATACTGCACTTTTCACACTAACTCAACACGAATTCAAAAGAAACCATGCTGGCCTTCAAAAACATGCAAGAATTGATGTTTCTAAAGTGGAAATGTCATTCTCTGACAGTTTGACAAATAAATACAAATGAATCTAAAATACTCATATTCCGTCATTTTCAAGTCAGAATAACGCTATTTGAGCGAGAAAAGCACAAAATGAACATATACTGCACTTTTCACACTAACTCAACAGGAATTCAAAATAAACCATGCTGTCCTTCAAAAACATGCAAGACTTGATGTTTCTACAGTGGAATTGTCATTCTCACACAGTTTGATACATAAAAACACATGAATCTGAAATAAGCACATACTGTCATTTTCCGCTCAAAATAACGCTATTTGAGCGAGAAAAGCACAAAATGAACATATACTGCACTTTTCACACTAACTCAACACGAATTCAAAAGAAACCATGCTGGCCTTCAAAAACATGCAAGAATTGATGTTTCTAAAGTGGAAATGTCATTCTATGACAGTTTGACAAATAAATACAAATGAATCTAACATACTCATATTCCGTCATTTTCAGCTCAAAATAACGCTATTTGAGCGAGAAAAGCACAAAATGAACATATACTGCACTTTTCACACTAACTCAACACGAATTCAAAAGAAACCATGCTGGCCTTCAAAAACATGCAAGAATTGATGTTTCTAAAGTGGAAATGTCATTCTATGACAGTTTGACAAATAAATACAAATGAATCTAACATACTCATATTCCATCATTTTCAGCTCAAAATAACGCTATTTGAGCGAGAAAAGCACAAAATGAACATATACTGCACTTTTCACACTAACTCAACACGAATTCAAAAGAAACCATGCTGGCCTTCAAAAACATGCAAGAATTGATGTTTCTAAAGTGGAAATGTCATTCTATGACAGTTTGACAAATAAATACAAATGAATCTAACATACTCATATTCCGTCATTTTCAGCTCAAAATAACGCTATTTGAGCGAGAAAAGCACAAAATGAACATATACTGCACTTTTCACACTAACTCAACACGAATTCAAAAGAAACCATGCTGGCCTTCAAAAACATGCAAGAATTGATGTTTCTAAAGTGGAAATGTCATTCTATGACAGTTTGACAAATAAATACAAATGAATCTAAAATACTCATATTCCGTCATTTTCAGGTCAAAATAACGCTATTTGAGCGAGAAAAGCACAAAATGAACATATACTGCACTTTTCACACTAACTCAACACGAATTCAAAAGAAACCATGCTGGCCTTCAAAAACATGCAAGAATTGATGTTTCTAAAGTGGAAATGTCATTCTATGACAGTTTGACAAATAAATACAAATGAATCTAAAATACTCATATTCCGTCATTTTCAGGTCAAAATAACGCTATTTGAGCGAGAAAAGCACAAAATGAACATATACTGCACTTTTCACACTAACTCAACACGAATTCAAAAGAAACCATGCTGGCCTTCAAAAACATGCAAGAATTGATGTTTCTAAAGTGGAAATGTCATTCTATGACAGTTTGACAAATAAATACAAATGAATCTAAAATACTCATATTCCGTCATTTTCAGGTCAAAATAACGCTATTTGAGCGAGAAAAGCACAAAATGAACATATACTGCACTTTTCACACTAACTCAACACGAATTCAAAAGAAAACATGCTGGCCTTCAAAAACATGCAAGAATTGATGTTTCTAAAGTGGAAATGTCATTCTATGACAGTTTGACAAATAAATACAAATGAATCTAAAATACTCATATTCCGTCATTTTCAGGTCAAAATAACGCTATTTGAGCGAGAAAAGCACAAAATGAACATATACTGCACTTTTCACACTAACTCAACACGAATTCAAAAGAAACCATGCTGTCCTTCAAAAACATGTAAGAATTGATGTTTCTAAAGTGGAAATGTCATTCTCTGACAGTTTGACAAATAAATACAAATGAATCTAAAATACTCATATTCCGTCATTTTCAAGTCAGAATAACGCTATTTGAGCGAGAAAAGCACAAAATGAACATATACTGCACTTTTCACACTAACTCAACAGGAATTCAAAATAAACCATGCTGTCCTTCAAAAACATGCAAGACTTGATGTTTCTACAGTGGAATTGTCATTCTCACACAGTTTGATACATAAAAACACATGAATCTGAAATAAGCACATACTGTCATTTTCCGCTCAAAATAACGCTATTTGAGCGAGAAAAGCACAAAATGAACATATACTGCACTTTTCACACTAACTCAACACGAATTCAAAAGAAACCATGCTGGCCTTCAAAAACATGCAAGAATTGATGTTTCTAAAGTGGAAATGTCATTCTATGACAGTTTGACAAATAAATACAAATGAATCTAAAATACTCATATTCCGTCATTTTCAGGTCAAAATAACGCTATTTGAGCGAGAAAAGCACAAAATGAACATATACTGCACTTTTCACACTAACTCAACAGGAATTCAAAATAAACCATGCTGTCCTTCAAAAACATGCAAGACTTGATGTTTCTACAGTGGAATTGTCATTCTCACACAGTTTGATACATAAAAACACATGAATCTGAAATAAGCACATACTGTCATTTTCCGCTCAAAATAACGCTATTTGAGCGAGAAAAGCACAAAATGAACATATACTGCACTTTTCACACTAACTCAACACGAATTCAAAAGAAACCATGCTGGCCTTCAAAAACATGCAAGAATTGATGTTTCTAAAGTGGAAATGTCATTCTCTGACAGTTTGACAAATAAATACAAATGAATCTAAAATACTCATATTCCGTCATTTTCAAGTCAGAATAACGCTATTTGAGCGAGAAAAGCACAAAATGAACATATACTGCACTTTTCACACTAACTCAACAGGAATTCAAAATAAACCATGCTGTCCTTCAAAAACATGCAAGACTTGATGTTTCTACAGTGGAATTGTCATTCTCACACAGTTTGATACATAAAAACACATGAATCTGAAATAAGCACATACTGTCATTTTCCGCTCAAAATAACGCTATTTGAGCGAGAAAAGCACAAAATGAACATATACTGCACTTTTCACACTAACTCAACACGAATTCAAAAGAAACCATGCTGGCCTTCAAAAACATGCAAGAATTGATGTTTCTAAAGTGGAAATGTCATTCTATGACAGTTTGACAAATAAATACAAATGAATCTAAAATACTCATATTCCGTCATTTTCAAGTCAGAATAACGCTATTTGAGCGAGAAAAGCACAAAATGAACATATACTGCACTTTTCACACTAACTCAACAGGAATTCAAAATAAACCATGCTGTCCTTCAAAAACATGCAAGACTTGATGTTTCTACAGTGGAATTGTCATTCTCACACAGTTTGATACATAAAAACACATGAATCTGAAATAAGCACATACTGTCATTTTCCGCTCAAAATAACGCTATTTGAGCGAGACAAGCACAAAATGAACATATACTGCACTTTTCACACTAACTCAACACGAATTCAAAAGAAAACATGCTGGCCTTCAAAAACATGCAAGAATTGATGTTTCTAAAGTGGAAATGTCATTCTATGACAGTTTGACAAATAAATACAAATGAATCTAAAATACTCATATTCCGTCATTTTCAGCTCAAAATAACGCTATTTGAGCGAGAAAAGCACAAAATGAACATATACTGCACTTTTCACACTAACTCAACACGAATTCAAAAGAAACCATGCTGTCCTTCAAAAACATGTAAGAATTGATGTTTCTAAAGTGGAAATGTCATTCTCTGACAGTTTGACAAATAAATACAAATGAATCTAAAATACTCATATTCCGTCATTTTCAAGTCAGAATAACGCTATTTGAGCGAGAAAAGCACAAAATGAACATATACTGCACTTTTCACACTAACTCAACAGGAATTCAAAATAAACCATGCTGTCCTTCAAAAACATGCAAGACTTGATGTTTCTACAGTGGAATTGTCATTCTCACACAGTTTGATACATAAAAACACATGAATCTGAAATAAGCACATACTGTCATTTTCCGCTCAAAATAACGCTATTTGAGCGAGAAAAGCACAAAATGAACATATACTGCACTTTTCACACTAACTCAACACGAATTCAAAAGAAACCATGCTGGCCTTCAAAAACATGCAAGAATTGATGTTTCTAAAGTGGAAATGTCATTCTATGACAGTTTGACAAATAAATACAAATGAATCTAAAATACTCATATTCCGTCATTTTCAGGTCAAAATAACGCTATTTGAGCGAGAAAAGCACAAAATGAACATATACTGCACTTTTCACACTAACTCAACACGAATTCAAAAGAAACCATGCTGGCCTTCAAAAACATGCAAGAATTGATGTTTCTAAAGTGGAAATGTCATTCTCTGACAGTTTGACAAATAAATACAAATGAATCTAAAATACTCATATTCCGTCATTTTCAAGTCAGAATAACGCTATTTGAGCGAGAAAAGCACAAAATGAACATATACTGCACTTTTCACACTAACTCAACAGGAATTCAAAATAAACCATGCTGTCCTTCAAAAACATGCAAGACTTGATGTTTCTACAGTGGAATTGTCATTCTCACACAGTTTGATACATAAAAACACATGAATCTGAAATAAGCACATACTGTCATTTTCCGCTCAAAATAACGCTATTTGAGCGAGAAAAGCACAAAATGAACATATACTGCACTTTTCACACTAACTCAACACGAATTCAAAAGAAACCATGCTGGCCTTCAAAAACATGCAAGAATTGATGTTTCTAAAGTGGAAATGTCATTCTATGACAGTTTGACAAATAAATACAAATGAATCTAAAATACTCATATTCCGTCATTTTCAGGTCAAAATAACGCTATTTGAGCGAGAAAAGCACAAAATGAACATATACTGCACTTTTCACACTAACTCAACAGGAATTCAAAATAAACCATGCTGTCCTTCAAAAACATGCAAGACTTGATGTTTCTACAGTGGAATTGTCATTCTCACACAGTTTGATACATAAAAACACATGAATCTGAAATAAGCACATACTGTCATTTTCCGCTCAAAATAACGCTAATTGAGCGAGAAAAGCACAAAATGAACATATACTGCACTTTTCACACTAACTCAACACGAATTCAAAAGAAACCATGCTGGCCTTCAAAAACATGCAAGAATTGATGTTTCTAAAGTGGAAATGTCATTCTCTGACAGTTTGACAAATAAATACAAATGAATCTAAAATACTCATATTCCGTCATTTTCAAGTCAGAATAACGCTATTTGAGCGAGAAAAGCACAAAATGAACATATACTGCACTTTTCACACTAACTCAACAGGAATTCAAAATAAACCATGCTGTCCTTCAAAAACATGCAAGACTTGATGTTTCTACAGTGGAATTGTCATTCTCACACAGTTTGATACATAAAAACACATGAATCTGAAATAAGCACATACTGTCATTTTCCGCTCAAAATAACGCTATTTGAGCGAGAAAAGCACAAAATGAACATATACTGCACTTTTCACACTAACTCAACACGAATTCAAAAGAAACCATGCTGGCCTTCAAAAACATGCAAGAATTGATGTTTCTAAAGTGGAAATGTCATTCTATGACAGTTTGACAAATAAATACAAATGAATCTAAAATACTCATATTCCGTCATTTTCAAGTCAGAATAACGCTATTTGAGCGAGAAAAGCACAAAATGAACATATACTGCACTTTTCACACTAACTCAACAGGAATTCAAAATAAACCATGCTGTCCTTCAAAAACATGCAAGACTTGATGTTTCTACAGTGGAATTGTCATTCTCACACAGTTTGATACATAAAAACACATGAATCTGAAATAAGCACATACTGTCATTTTCCGCTCAAAATAACGCTATTTGAGCGAGACAAGCACAAAATGAACATATACTGCACTTTTCACACTAACTCAACACGAATTCAAAAGAAACCATGCTGGCCTTCAAAAACATGCAAGAATTGATGTTTCTAAAGTGGAAATGTCATTCTATGACAGTTTGACAAATAAATACAAATGAATCTAAAATACTCATATTCCGTCATTTTCAGCTCAAAATAACGCTATTTGAGCGAGAAAAGCACAAAATGAACATATACTGCACTTTTCACACTAACTCAACACGAATTCAAAAGAAACCATGCTGTCCTTCAAAAACATGTAAGAATTGATGTTTCTAAAGTGGAAATGTCATTCTCTGACAGTTTGACAAATAAATACAAATGAATCTAAAATACTCATATTCCGTCATTTTCAAGTCAGAATAACGCTATTTGAGCGAGAAAAGCACAAAATGAACATATACTGCACTTTTCACACTAACTCAACAGGAATTCAAAATAAACCATGCTGTCCTTCAAAAACATGCAAGACTTGATGTTTCTACAGTGGAATTGTCATTCTCACACAGTTTGATACATAAAAACACATGAATCTGAAATAAGCACATACTGTCATTTTCCGCTCAAAATAACGCTATTTGAGCGAGAAAAGCACAAAATGAACATATACTGCACTTTTCACACTAACTCAACACGAATTCAAAAGAAACCATGCTGGCCTTCAAAAACATGCAAGAATTGATGTTTCTAAAGTGGAAATGTCATTCTATGACAGTTTGACAAATAAATACAAATGAATCTAAAATACTCATATTCCGTCATTTTCAGGTCAAAATAACGCTATTTGAGCGAGAAAAGCACAAAATGAACATATACTGCACTTTTCACACTAACTCAACACGAATTCAAAAGAAACCATGCTGGCCTTCAAAAACATGCAAGAATTGATGTTTCTAAAGTGGAAATGTCATTCTCTGACAGTTTGACAAATAAATACAAATGAATCTAAAATACTCATATTCCGTCATTTTCAAGTCAGAATAACGCTATTTGAGCGAGAAAAGCACAAAATGAACATATACTGCACTTTTCACACTAACTCAACAGGAATTCAAAATAAACCATGCTGTCCTTCAAAAACATGCAAGACTTGATGTTTCTACAGTGGAATTGTCATTCTCACACAGTTTGATACATAAAAACACATGAATCTGAAATAAGCACATACTGTCATTTTCCGCTCAAAATAACGCTATTTGAGCGAGAAAAGCACAAAATGAACATATACTGCACTTTTCACACTAACTCAACACGAATTCAAAAGAAACCATGCTGGCCTTCAAAAACATGCAAGAATTGATGTTTCTAAAGTGGAAATGTCATTCTATGACAGTTTGACAAATAAATACAAATGAATCTAACATACTCATATTCCGTCATTTTCAGCTCAAAATAACGCTATTTGAGCGAGAAAAGCACAAAATGAACATATACTGCACTTTTCACACTAACTCAACACGAATTCAAAAGAAACCATGCTGGCCTTCAAAAACATGCAAGAATTGATGTTTCTAAAGTGGAAATGTCATTCTATGACAGTTTGACAAATAAATACAAATGAATCTAACATACTCATATTCCGTCATTTTCAGCTCAAAATAACGCTATTTGAGCGAGAAAAGCACAAAATGAACATATACTGCACTTTTCACACTAACTCAACACGAATTCAAAAGAAACCATGCTGGCCTTCAAAAACATGCAAGAATTGATGTTTCTAAAGTGGAAATGTCATTCTATGACAGTTTGACAAATAAATACAAATGAATCTAAAATACTCATATTCCGTCATTTTCAGGTCAAAATAACGCTATTTGAGCGAGAAAAGCACAAAATGAACATATACTGCACTTTTCACACTAACTCAACACGAATTCAAAAGAAACCATGCTGGCCTTCAAAAACATGCAAGAATTGATGTTTCTAAAGTGGAAATGTCATTCTATGACAGTTTGACAAATAAATACAAATGAATCTAAAATACTCATATTCCGTCATTTTCAGGTCAAAATAACGCTATTTGAGCGAGAAAAGCACAAAATGAACATATACTGCACTTTTCACACTAACTCAACACGAATTCAAAAGAAAACATGCTGGCCTTCAAAAACATGCAAGAATTGATGTTTCTAAAGTGGAAATGTCATTCTATGACAGTTTGACAAATAAATACAAATGAATCTAAAATACTCATATTCCGTCATTTTCAGGTCAAAATAACGCTATTTGAGCGAGAAAAGCACAAAATGAACATATACTGCACTTTTCACACTAACTCAACACGAATTCAAAAGAAACCATGCTGTCCTTCAAAAACATGTAAGAATTGATGTTTCTAAAGTGGAAATGTCATTCTCTGACAGTTTGACAAATAAATACAAATGAATCTAAAATACTCATATTCCGTCATTTTCAAGTCAGAATAACGCTATTTGAGCGAGAAAAGCACAAAATGAACATATACTGCACTTTTCACACTAACTCAACAGGAATTCAAAATAAACCATGCTGTCCTTCAAAAACATGCAAGACTTGATGTTTCTACAGTGGAATTGTCATTCTCACACAGTTTGATACATAAAAACACATGAATCTGAAATAAGCACATACTGTCATTTTCCGCTCAAAATAACGCTATTTGAGCGAGAAAAGCACAAAATGAACATATACTGCACTTTTCACACTAACTCAACACGAATTCAAAAGAAACCATGCTGGCCTTCAAAAACATGCAAGAATTGATGTTTCTAAAGTGGAAATGTCATTCTATGACAGTTTGACAAATAAATACAAATGAATCTAAAATACTCATATTCCGTCATTTTCAAGTCAGAATAACGCTATTTGAGCGAGAAAAGCACAAAATGAACATATACTGCACTTTTCACACTAACTCAACAGGAATTCAAAATAAACCATGCTGTCCTTCAAAAACATGCAAGACTTGATGTTTCTACAGTGGAATTGTCATTCTCACACAGTTTGATACATAAAAACACATGAATCTGAAATAAGCACATACTGTCATTTTCCGCTCAAAATAACGCTATTTGAGCGAGACAAGCACAAAATGAACATATACTGCACTTTTCACACTAACTCAACACGAATTCAAAAGAAACCATGCTGGCCTTCAAAAACATGCAAGAATTGATGTTTCTAAAGTGGAAATGTCATTCTATGACAGTTTGACAAATAAATACAAATGAATCTAAAATACTCATATTCCGTCATTTTCAGCTCAAAATAACGCTATTTGAGCGAGAAAAGCACAAAATGAACATATACTGCACTTTTCACACTAACTCAACACGAATTCAAAAGAAACCATGCTGTCCTTCAAAAACATGTAAGAATTGATGTTTCTAAAGTGGAAATGTCATTCTCTGACAGTTTGACAAATAAATACAAATGAATCTAAAATACTCATATTCCGTCATTTTCAAGTCAGAATAACGCTATTTGAGCGAGAAAAGCACAAAATGAACATATACTGCACTTTTCACACTAACTCAACAGGAATTCAAAATAAACCATGCTGTCCTTCAAAAACATGCAAGACTTGATGTTTCTACAGTGGAATTGTCATTCTCACACAGTTTGATACATAAAAACACATGAATCTGAAATAAGCACATACTGTCATTTTCCGCTCAAAATAACGCTATTTGAGCGAGAAAAGCACAAAATGAACATATACTGCACTTTTCACACTAACTCAACACGAATTCAAAAGAAACCATGCTGGCCTTCAAAAACATGCAAGAATTGATGTTTCTAAAGTGGAAATGTCATTCTATGACAGTTTGACAAATAAATACAAATGAATCTAAAATACTCATATTCCGTCATTTTCAGGTCAAAATAACGCTATTTGAGCGAGAAAAGCACAAAATGAACATATACTGCACTTTTCACACTAACTCAACACGAATTCAAAAGAAACCATGCTGGCCTTCAAAAACATGCAAGAATTGATGTTTCTAAAGTGGAAATGTCATTCTCTGACAGTTTGACAAATAAATACAAATGAATCTAAAATACTCATATTCCGTCATTTTCAAGTCAGAATAACGCTATTTGAGCGAGAAAAGCACAAAATGAACATATACTGCACTTTTCACACTAACTCAACAGGAATTCAAAATAAACCATGCTGTCCTTCAAAAACATGCAAGACTTGATGTTTCTACAGTGGAATTGTCATTCTCACACAGTTTGATACATAAAAACACATGAATCTGAAATAAGCACATACTGTCATTTTCCGCTCAAAATAACGCTATTTGAGCGAGAAAAGCACAAAATGAACATATACTGCACTTTTCACACTAACTCAACACGAATTCAAAAGAAACCATGCTGGCCTTCAAAAACATGCAAGAATTGATGTTTCTAAAGTGGAAATGTCATTCTATGACAGTTTGACAAATAAATACAAATGAATCTAACATACTCATATTCCGTCATTTTCAGCTCAAAATAACGCTATTTGAGCGAGAAAAGCACAAAATGAACATATACTGCACTTTTCACACTAACTCAACACGAATTCAAAAGAAACCATGCTGGCCTTCAAAAACATGCAAGAATTGATGTTTCTAAAGTGGAAATGTCATTCTATGACAGTTTGACAAATAAATACAAATGAATCTAACATACTCATATTCCGTCATTTTCAGCTCAAAATAACGCTATTTGAGCGAGAAAAGCACAAAATGAACATATACTGCACTTTTCACACTAACTCAACACGAATTCAAAAGAAACCATGCTGGCCTTCAAAAACATGCAAGAATTGATGTTTCTAAAGTGGAAATGTCATTCTATGACAGTTTGACAAATAAATACAAATGAATCTAAAATACTCATATTCCGTCATTTTCAGGTCAAAATAACGCTATTTGAGCGAGAAAAGCACAAAATGAACATATACTGCACTTTTCACACTAACTCAACACGAATTCAAAAGAAACCATGCTGGCCTTCAAAAACATGCAAGAATTGATGTTTCTAAAGTGGAAATGTCATTCTATGACAGTTTGACAAATAAATACAAATGAATCTAAAATACTCATATTCCGTCATTTTCAGGTCAAAATAACGCTATTTGAGCGAGAAAAGCACAAAATGAACATATACTGCACTTTTCACACTAACTCAACACGAATTCAAAAGAAAACATGCTGGCCTTCAAAAACATGCAAGAATTGATGTTTCTAAAGTGGAAATGTCATTCTATGACAGTTTGACAAATAAATACAAATGAATCTAAAATACTCATATTCCGTCATTTTCAGGTCAAAATAACGCTATTTGAGCGAGAAAAGCACAAAATGAACATATACTGCACTTTTCACACTAACTCAACACGAATTCAAAAGAAACCATGCTGTCCTTCAAAAACATGTAAGAATTGATGTTTCTAAAGTGGAAATGTCATTCTCTGACAGTTTGACAAATAAATACAAATGAATCTAAAATACTCATATTCCGTCATTTTCAAGTCAGAATAACGCTATTTGAGCGAGAAAAGCACAAAATGAACATATACTGCACTTTTCACACTAACTCAACAGGAATTCAAAATAAACCATGCTGTCCTTCAAAAACATGCAAGACTTGATGTTTCTACAGTGGAATTGTCATTCTCACACAGTTTGATACATAAAAACACATGAATCTGAAATAAGCACATACTGTCATTTTCCGCTCAAAATAACGCTATTTGAGCGAGAAAAGCACAAAATGAACATATACTGCACTTTTCACACTAACTCAACACGAATTCAAAAGAAACCATGCTGGCCTTCAAAAACATGCAAGAATTGATGTTTCTAAAGTGGAAATGTCATTCTATGACAGTTTGACAAATAAATACAAATGAATCTAAAATACTCATATTCCGTCATTTTCAGGTCAAAATAACGCTATTTGAGCGAGAAAAGCACAAAATGAACATATACTGCACTTTTCACACTAACTCAACAGGAATTCAAAATAAACCATGCTGTCCTTCAAAAACATGCAAGACTTGATGTTTCTACAGTGGAATTGTCATTCTCACACAGTTTGATACATAAAAACACATGAATCTGAAATAAGCACATACTGTCATTTTCCGCTCAAAATAACGCTATTTGAGCGAGAAAAGCACAAAATGAACATATACTGCACTTTTTCACACTAACTCAACACGAATTCAAAAGAAACCATGCTGGCCTTCAAAAACATGCAAGAATTGATGTTTCTAAAGTGGAAATGTCATTCTATGACAGTTTGACAAATAAATACAAATGAATCTAAAATACTCATATTCCGTCATTTTCAGGTCAAAATAACGCTATTTGAGCGAGAAAAGCACAAAATGAACATATACTGCACTTTTCACACTAACTCAACACGAATTCAAAAGAAACCATGCTGGCCTTCAAAAACATGCAAGAATTGATGTTTCTAAAGTGGAAATGTCATTCTATGACAGTTTGACAAATAAATACAAATGAATCTAAAATACTCATATTCCGTCATTTTCAAGTCAGAATAACGCTGTTTGAGCGAGAAAAGCACAAAATGAACATATACTGCACTTTTCACACTAACTCAACAGGAATTCAAAATAAACCATGCTGTCCTTCAAAAACATGCAAGACTTGATGTTTCTACAGTGGAATTGTCATTCTCACACAGTTTGATACATAAAAACACATGAATCTGAAATAAGCACATACTGTCATTTTCCGCTCAAAATAACGCTATTTGAGCGAGAAAAGCACAAAATGAACATATACTGCACTTTTCACACTAACTCAACACGAATTCAAAAGAAACCATGCTGTCCTTCAAAAACATGCAAGAATTGATGTTTCTAAAGTGGAAATGTCATTCTATGACAGTTTGACAAATAAATACAAATGAATCTAACATACTCATATTCCGTCATTTTCAGCTCAAAATAACGCTATTTGAGCGAGAAAAGCACAAAATGAACATATACTGCACTTTTCACACTAACTAAACACGAATTCAAAAGAAAACATGCTGGCCTTCAAAAACATGCAAGAATTGATGTTTCTAAAGTGGAAATGTCATTCTATGACAGTTTGACAAATAAATACAAATGAATCTAAAATACTCATATTCCGTCATTTTCAGGTCAAAATAACGCTATTTGAGCGAGAAAAGCACAAAATGAACATATACTGCACTTTTCACACTAACTCAACACGAATTCAAAAGAAACCATGCTGGCCTTCAAAAACATGCAAGAATTGATGTTTCTAAAGTGGAAATGTCATTCTATGACAGTTTGACAAATAAATACAAATGAATCTAACATACTCATATTCCGTCATTTTCAGGTCAAAATAACGCTATTTGAGCGAGAAAAGCACAAAATGAACATATACTGCACTTTTCACACTAACTCAACACGAATTCAAAAGAAACCATGCTGGCCTTCAAAAACATGCAAGAATTGATGTTTCTAAAGTGGAAATGTCATTCTATGACAGTTTGACAAATAAATACAAATGAATCTAAAATACTCATATTCCGTCATTTTCAGGTCAAAATAACGCTATTTGAGCGAGAAAAGCACAAAATGAACATATACTGCACTTTTCACACTAACTCAACACGAATTCAAAAGAAAACATGCTGGCCTTCAAAAACATGCAAGAATTGATGTTTCTAAAGTGGAAATGTCATTCTATGACAGTTTGACAAATAAATACAAATGAATCTAACATACTCATATTCCGTCATTTTCAGGTCAAAATAACGCTATTTGAGCGAGAAAAGCACAAAATGAACATATACTGCACTTTTCACACTAACTCAACACGAATTCAAAAGAAACCATGCTGGCCTTCAAAAACATGCAAGAATTGATGTTTCTAAAGTGGAAATGTCATTCTATGACAGTTTGACAAATAAATACAAATGAATCTAAAATACTCATATTCCGTCATTTTCAGGTCAAAATAACGCTATTTGAGCGAGAAAAGCACAAAATGAACATATACTGCACTTTTCACACTAACTCAACACGAATTCAAAAGAAACCATGCTGGCCTTCAAAAACATGCAAGAATTGATGTTTCTAAAGTGGAAATGTCATTCTATGACAGTTTGACAAATAAATACAAATGAATCTAAAATACTCATATTCCGTCATTTTCAAGTCAGAATAACGCTATTTGAGCGAGAAAAGCACAAAATGAACATATACTGCACTTTTCACACTAACTCAACAGGAATTCAAAATAAACCATGCTGTCCTTCAAAAACATGCAAGACTTGATGTTTCTACAGTGGAATTGTCATTCTCACACAGTTTGATACATAAAAACACATGAATCTGAAATAAGCACATACTGTCATTTTCCGCTCAAAATAACGCTATTTGAGCGAGAAAAGCACAAAATGAACATATACTGCACTTTTCACACTAACTCAACACGAATTCAAAAGAAACCATGCTGGCCTTCAAAAACATGCAAGAATTGATGTTTCTAAAGTGGAAATGTCATTCTATGACAGTTTGACAAATAAATACAAATGAATCTAAAATACTCATATTCCGTCATTTTCAAGTCAGAATAACGCTGTTTGAGCGAGAAAAGCACAAAATGAACATATACTGCACTTTTCACACTAACTCAACAGGAATTCAAAATAAACCATGCTGTCCTTCAAAAACATGCAAGACTTGATGTTTCTACAGTGGAATTGTCATTCTCACACAGTTTGATACATAAAAACACATGAATCTGAAATAAGCACATACTGTCATTTTCCGCTCAAAATAACGCTATTTGAGCGAGAAAAGCACAAAATGAACATATACTGCACTTTTCACACTAACTCAACACGAATTCAAAAGAAACCATGCTGTCCTTCAAAAACATGCAAGAATTGATGTTTCTAAAGTGGAAATGTCATTCTATGACAGTTTGACAAATAAATACAAATGAATCTAACATACTCATATTCCGTCATTTTCAGCTCAAAATAACGCTATTTGAGCGAGAAAAGCACAAAATGAACATATACTGCACTTTTCACACTAACTAAACACGAATTCAAAAGAAAACATGCTGGCCTTCAAAAACATGCAAGAATTGATGTTTCTAAAGTGGAAATGTCATTCTATGACAGTTTGACAAATAAATACAAATGAATCTAAAATACTCATATTCCGTCATTTTCAGGTCAAAATAACGCTATTTGAGCGAGAAAAGCACAAAATGAACATATACTGCACTTTTCACACTAACTCAACACGAATTCAAAAGAAACCATGCTGGCCTTCAAAAACATGCAAGAATTGATGTTTCTAAAGTGGAAATGTCATTCTATGACAGTTTGACAAATAAATACAAATGAATCTAACATACTCATATTCCGTCATTTTCAGGTCAAAATAACGCTATTTGAGCGAGAAAAGCACAAAATGAACATATACTGCACTTTTCACACTAACTCAACACGAATTCAAAAGAAACCATGCTGGCCTTCAAAAACATGCAAGAATTGATGTTTCTAAAGTGGAAATGTCATTCTATGACAGTTTGACAAATAAATACAAATGAATCTAAAATACTCATATTCCGTCATTTTCAGGTCAAAATAACGCTATTTGAGCGAGAAAAGCACAAAATGAACATATACTGCACTTTTCACACTAACTCAACACGAATTCAAAAGAAAACATGCTGGCCTTCAAAAACATGCAAGAATTGATGTTTCTAAAGTGGAAATGTCATTCTATGACAGTTTGACAAATAAATACAAATGAATCTAACATACTCATATTCCGTCATTTTCAGGTCAAAATAACGCTATTTGAGCGAGAAAAGCACAAAATGAACATATACTGCACTTTTCACACTAACTCAACACGAATTCAAAAGAAACCATGCTGGCCTTCAAAAACATGCAAGAATTGATGTTTCTAAAGTGGAAATGTCATTCTATGACAGTTTGACAAATAAATACAAATGAATCTAAAATACTCATATTCCGTCATTTTCAGGTCAAAATAACGCTATTTGAGCGAGAAAAGCACAAAATGAACATATACTGCACTTTTCACACTAACTCAACACGAATTCAAAAGAAACCATGCTGGCCTTCAAAAACATGCAAGAATTGATGTTTCTAAAGTGGAAATGTCATTCTATGACAGTTTGACAAATAAATACAAATGAATCTAAAATACTCATATTCCGTCATTTTCAAGTCAGAATAACGCTATTTGAGCGAGAAAAGCACAAAATGAACATATACTGCACTTTTCACACTAACTCAACAGGAATTCAAAATAAACCATGCTGTCCTTCAAAAACATGCAAGACTTGATGTTTCTACAGTGGAATTGTCATTCTCACACAGTTTGATACATAAAAACACATGAATCTGAAATAAGCACATACTGTCATTTTCCGCTCAAAATAACGCTATTTGAGCGAGAAAAGCACAAAATGAACATATACTGCACTTTTCACACTAACTCAACACGAATTCAAAAGAAACCATGCTGGCCTTCAAAAACATGCAAGAATTGATGTTTCTAAAGTGGAAATGTCATTCTCTGACAGTTTGACAAATAAATACAAATGAATCTAAAATACTCATATTCCGTCATTTTCAAGTCAGAATAACGCTATTTGAGCGAGAAAAGCACAAAATGAACATATACTGCACTTTTCACACTAACTCAACACGAATTCAAAAGAAACCATGCTGTCCTTCAAAAACATGCAAGAATTGATGTTTCTAAAGTGGAAATGTCATTCTATGACAGTTTGACAAATAAATACAAATGAATCTAACATACTCATATTCCGTCATTTTCAGCTCAAAATAACGCTATTTGAGCGAGAAAAGCACAAAATGAACATATACTGCACTTTTCACACTAACTCAACACGAATTCAAAAGAAACCATGCTGTCCTTCAAAAACATGTAAGAATTGATGTTTCTAAAGTGGAAATGTCATTCTCTGACAGTTTGACAAATAAATACAAATGAATCTAACATACTCATATTCCGTCATTTTCAGCTCAAAATAACGCTATTTGAGCGAGAAAAGCACAAAATGAACATATACTGCACTTTTCACACTAACTCAACACGAATTCAAAAGAAACCATGCTGGCCTTCAAAAACATGCAAGAATTGATGTTTCTAAAGTGGAAATGTCATTCTATGACAGTTTGACAAATAAATACAAATGAATCTAACATACTCATATTCCGTCATTTTCAGCTCAAAATAACGCTATTTGAGCGAGAAAAGCACAAAATGAACATATACTGCACTTTTCACACTAACTCAACACGAATTCAAAAGAAACCATGCTGGCCTTCAAAAAACATGCAAGAATTGATGTTTCTAAAGTGGAAATGTCATTCTATGACAGTTTGACAAATAAATACAAATGAATCTAACATACTCATATTCCGTCATTTTCAGGTCAAAATAACGCTATTTGAGCGAGAAAAGCACAAAATGAACATATACTGCACTTTTCACACTAACTCAACACGAATTCAAAAGAAACCATGCTGGCCTTCAAAAACATGCAAGAATTGATGTTTCTAAAGTGGAAATGTCATTCTATGACAGTTTGACAAATAAATACAAATGAATCTAAAATACTCATATTCCGTCATTTTCAAGTCAGAATAACGCTATTTGAGCGAGAAAAGCACAAAATGAACATATACTGCACTTTTCACACTAACTCAACAGGAATTCAAAATAAACCATGCTGTCCTTCAAAAACATGCAAGACTTGATGTTTCTACAGTGGAATTGTCATTCTCACACAGTTTGATACATAAAAACACATGAATCTGAAATAAGCACATACTGTCATTTTCCGCTCAAAATAACGCTATTTGAGCGAGAAAAGCACAAAATGAACATATACTGCACTTTTCACACTAACTCAACACGAATTCAAAAGAAACCATGCTGGCCTTCAAAAACATGCAAGAATTGATGTTTCTAAAGTGGAAATGTCATTCTCTGACAGTTTGACAAATAAATACAAATGAATCTAAAATACTCATATTCCGTCATTTTCAAGTCAGAATAACGCTATTTGAGCGAGAAAAGCACAAAATGAACATATACTGCACTTTTCACACTAACTCAACAGGAATTCAAAATAAACCATGCTGTCCTTCAAAAACATGCAAGACTTGATGTTTCTACAGTGGAATTGTCATTCTCACACAGTTTGATACATAAAAACACATGAATCTGAAATAAGCACATACTGTCATTTTCCGCTCAAAATAACGCTATTTGAGCGAGAAAAGCACAAAATGAACATATACTGCACTTTTCACACTAACTCAACACGAATTCAAAAGAAACCATGCTGTCCTTCAAAAACATGCAAGAATTGATGTTTCTAAAGTGGAAATGTCATTCTATGACAGTTTGACAAATAAATACAAATGAATCTAACATACTCATATTCCGTCATTTTCAGCTCAAAATAACGCTATTTGAGCGAGAAAAGCACAAAATGAACATATACTGCACTTTTCACACTAACTCAACACGAATTCAAAAGAAACCATGCTGTCCTTCAAAAACATGTAAGAATTGATGTTTCTAAAGTGGAAATGTCATTCTCTGACAGTTTGACAAATAAATACAAATGAATCTAACATACTCATATTCCGTCATTTTCAGCTCAAAATAACGCTATTTGAGCGAGAAAAGCACAAAATGAACATATACTGCACTTTTCACACTAACTCAACACGAATTCAAAAGAAACCATGCTGGCCTTCAAAAACATGCAAGAATTGATGTTTCTAAAGTGGAAATGTCATTCTATGACAGTTTGACAAATAAATACAAATGAATCTAACATACTCATATTCCGTCATTTTCAGCTCAAAATAACGCTATTTGAGCGAGAAAAGCACAAAATGAACATATACTGCACTTTTCACACTAACTCAACACGAATTCAAAAGAAACCATGCTGGCCTTCAAAAAACATGCAAGAATTGATGTTTCTAAAGTGGAAATGTCATTCTATGACAGTTTGACAAATAAATACAAATGAATCTAACATACTCATATTCCGTCATTTTCAGGTCAAAATAACGCTATTTGAGCGAGAAAAGCACAAAATGAACATATACTGCACTTTTCACACTAACTCAACACGAATTCAAAAGAAACCATGCTGGCCTTCAAAAACATGCAAGAATTGATGTTTCTAAAGTGGAAATGTCATTCTATGACAGTTTGACAAATAAATACAAATGAATCTAAAATACTCATATTCCGTCATTTTCAAGTCAGAATAACGCTATTTGAGCGAGAAAAGCACAAAATGAACATATACTGCACTTTTCACACTAACTCAACAGGAATTCAAAATAAACCATGCTGTCCTTCAAAAACATGCAAGACTTGATGTTTCTACAGTGGAATTGTCATTCTCACACAGTTTGATACATAAAAACACATGAATCTGAAATAAGCACATACTGTCATTTTCCGCTCAAAATAACGCTATTTGAGCGAGAAAAGCACAAAATGAACATATACTGCACTTTTCACACTAACTCAACACGAATTCAAAATAAACCATGCTGGCCTTCAAAAACATGCAAGAATTGATGTTTCTAAAGTGGAAATGTCATTCTATGACAGTTTGACAAATAAATACAAATGAATCTAAAATACTCATATTCCGTCATTTTCAAGTCAGAATAACGCTATTTGAGCGAGAAAAGCACAAAATGAACATATACTGCACTTTTCACACTAACTCAACACGAATTCAAAAGAAACCATGCTGGCCTTCAAAAACATGCAAGAATTGATGTTTCTAAAGTGGAAATGTCATTCTATGACAGTTTGACAAATAAATACAAATGAATCTAAAATACTCATATTCCGTCATTTTCAAGTCAGAATAACGCTATTTGAGCGAGAAAAGCACAAAATGAACATATACTGCACTTTTCACACTAACTCAACAGGAATTCAAAATAAACCATGCTGTCCTTCAAAAACATGCAAGACTTGATGTTTCTACAGTGGAATTGTCATTCTCACACAGTTTGATACATAAAAACACATGAATCTGAAATAAGCACATACTGTCATTTTCCGCTCAAAATAACGCTATTTGAGCGAGAAAAGCACAAAATGAACATATACTGCACTTTTCACACTAACTCAACACGAATTCAAAAGAAACCATGCTGGCCTTCAAAAACATGCAAGAATTGATGTTTCTAAAGTGGAAATGTCATTCTCTGACAGTTTGACAAATAAATACAAATGAATCTAAAATACTCATATTCCGTCATTTTCAAGTCAGAATAACGCTATTTGAGCGAGAAAAGCACAAAATGAACATATACTGCACTTTTCACACTAACTCAACAGGAATTCAAAATAAACCATGCTGTCCTTCAAAAACATGCAAGACTTGATGTTTCTACAGTGGAATTGTCATTCTCACACAGTTTGATACATAAAAACACATGAATCTGAAATAAGCACATACTGTCATTTTCCGCTCAAAATAACGCTATTTGAGCGAGAAAAGCACAAAATGAACATATACTGCACTTTTCACACTAACTCAACACGAATTCAAAAGAAACCATGCTGTCCTTCAAAAACATGCAAGAATTGATGTTTCTAAAGTGGAAATGTCATTCTATGACAGTTTGACAAATAAATACAAATGAATCTAACATACTCATATTCCGTCATTTTCAGCTCAAAATAACGCTATTTGAGCGAGAAAAGCACAAAATGAACATATACTGCACTTTTCACACTAACTCAACACGAATTCAAAAGAAACCATGCTGTCCTTCAAAAACATGTAAGAATTGATGTTTCTAAAGTGGAAATGTCATTCTCTGACAGTTTGACAAATAAATACAAATGAATCTAACATACTCATATTCCGTCATTTTCAGCTCAAAATAACGCTATTTGAGCGAGAAAAGCACAAAATGAACATATACTGCACTTTTCACACTAACTCAACACGAATTCAAAAGAAACCATGCTGGCCTTCAAAAACATGCAAGAATTGATGTTTCTAAAGTGGAAATGTCATTCTATGACAGTTTGACAAATAAATACAAATGAATCTAACATACTCATATTCCGTCATTTTCAGCTCAAAATAACGCTATTTGAGCGAGAAAAGCACAAAATGAACATATACTGCACTTTTCACACTAACTCAACACGAATTCAAAAGAAACCATGCTGGCCTTCAAAAACATGCAAGAATTGATGTTTCTAAAGTGGAAATGTCATTCTATGACAGTTTGACAAATAAATACAAATGAATCTAAAATACTCATATTCCGTCATTTTCAGGTCAAAATAACGCTATTTGAGCGAGAAAAGCACAAAATGAACATATACTGCACTTTTCACACTAACTCAACAGGAATTCAAAAGAAACCATGCTGGCCTTCAAAAACATGCAAGAATTGATGTTTCTAAAGTGGAAATGTCATTCTATGACAGTTTGACAAATAAATACAAATGAATCTAAAATACTCATATTCCGTCATTTTCAGGTCAAAATAACGCTATTTGAGCGAGAAAAGCACAAAATGAACATATACTGCACTTTTCACACTAACTCAACACGAATTCAAAAGAAACCATGCTGGCCTTCAAAAACATGCAAGAATTGATGTTTCTAAAGTGGAAATGTCATTCTCTGACAGTTTGACAAATAAATACAAATGAATCTAAAATACTCATATTCCGTCATTTTCAAGTCAGAATAACGCTATTTGAGCGAGAAAAGCACAAAATGAACATATACTGCACTTTTCACACTAACTCAACAGGAATTCAAAATAAACCATGCTGTCCTTCAAAAACATGCAAGACTTGATGTTTCTACAGTGGAATTGTCATTCTCACACAGTTTGATACATAAAAACACATGAATCTGAAATAAGCACATACTGTCATTTTCCGCTCAAAATAACGCTATTTGAGCGAGAAAAGCACAAAATGAACATATACTGCACTTTTCACACTAACTCAACACGAATTCAAAAGAAACCATGCTGGCCTTCAAAAACATGCAAGAATTGATGTTTCTAAAGTGGAAATGTCATTCTCTGACAGTTTGACAAATAAATACAAATGAATCTAAAATACTCATATTCCGTCATTTTCAAGTCAGAATAACGCTATTTGAGCGAGAAAAGCACAAAATGAACATATACTGCACTTTTCACACTAACTCAACAGGAATTCAAAATAAACCATGCTGTCCTTCAAAAACATGCAAGACTTGATGTTTCTACAGTGGAATTGTCATTCTCACACAGTTTGATACATAAAAACACATGAATCTGAAATAAGCACATACTGTCATTTTCCGCTCAAAATAACGCTATTTGAGCGAGAAAAGCACAAAATGAACATATACTGCACTTTTCACACTAACTCAACACGAATTCAAAAGAAACCATGCTGTCCTTCAAAAACATGCAAGAATTGATGTTTCTAAAGTGGAAATGTCATTCTATGACAGTTTGACAAATAAATACAAATGAATCTAACATACTCATATTCCGTCATTTTCAGCTCAAAATAACGCTATTTGAGCGAGAAAAGCACAAAATGAACATATACTGCACTTTTCACACTAACTCAACACGAATTCAAAAGAAACCATGCTGGCCTTCAAAAACATGCAAGAATTGATGTTTCTAAAGTGGAAATGTCATTCTATGACAGTTTGACAAATAAATACAAATGAATCTAACATACTCATATTCCGTCATTTTCAGCTCAAAATAACGCTATTTGAGCGAGAAAAGCACAAAATGAACATATACTGCACTTTTCACACTAACTCAACACGAATTCAAAAGAAACCATGCTGGCCTTCAAAAACATGCAAGAATTGATGTTTCTAAAGTGGAAATGTCATTCTATGACAGTTTGACAAATAAATACAAATGAATCTAAAATACTCATATTCCGTCATTTTCAGCTCAAAATAACGCTATTTGAGCGAGAAAAGCACAAAATGAACATATACTGCACTTTTCACACTAACTCAACACGAATTCAAAAGAAACCATGCTGTCCTTCAAAAACATGTAAGAATTGATGTTTCTAAAGTGGAAATGTCATTCTCTGACAGTTTGACAAATAAATACAAATGAATCTAAAATACTCATATTCCATCATTTTCAAGTCAGAATAACGCTATTTGAGCGAGAAAAGCACAAAATGAACATATACTGCACTTTTCACACTAACTCAACAGGAATTCAAAATAAACCATGCTGTCCTTCAAAAACATGCAAGACTTGATGTTTCTACAGTGGAATTGTCATTCTCACACAGTTTGATACATAAAAACACATGAATCTGAAATAAGCACATACTGTCATTTTCCGCTCAAAATAACGCTATTTGAGCGAGAAAAGCACAAAATGAACATATACTGCACTTTTCACACTAACTCAACACGAATTCAAAAGAAACCATGCTGTCCTTCAAAAACATGCAAGAATTGATGTTTCTAAAGTGGAAATGTCATTCTATGACAGTTTGACAAATAAATACAAATGAATCTAACATACTCATATTCCGTCATTTTCCGCTCAAAATAACGCTATTTGAGCGAGAAAAGCACAAAATGAACATATACTGCACTTTTCACACTAACTCAACACGAATTCAAAAGAAACCATGCTGGCCTTCAAAAACATGCAAGAATTGATGTTTCTAAAGTGGAAATGTCATTCTATGACAGTTTGACAAATAAATACAAATGAATCTAACATACTCATATTCCGTCATTTTCAGCTCAAAATAACGCTATTTGAGCGAGAAAAGCACAAAATGAACATATACTGCACTTTTCACACTAACTCAACACGAATTCAAAAGAAACCATGCTGGCCTTCAAAAACATGCAAGAATTGATGTTTCTAAAGTGGAAATGTCATTCTATGACAGTTTGACAAATAAATACAAATGAATCTAACATACTCATATTCCGTCATTTTCAGGTCAAAATAACGCTATTTGAGCGAGAAAAGCACAAAATGAACATATACTGCACTTTTCACACTAACTCAACACGAATTCAAAAGAAACCATGCTGGCCTTCAAAAACATGCAAGAATTGATGTTTCTAAAGTGGAAATGTCATTCTATGACAGTTTGACAAATAAATACAAATGAATCTAAAATACTCATATTCCGTCATTTTCAGGTCAAAATAACGCTATTTGAGCGAGAAAAGCACAAAATGAACATATACTGCACTTTTCACACTAACTCAACAGGAATTCAAAATAAACCATGCTGTCCTTCAAAAACATGCAAGACTTGATGTTTCTACAGTGGAATTGTCATTCTCACACAGTTTGATACATAAAAACACATGAATCTGAAATAAGCACATACTGTCATTTTCCGCTCAAAATAACGCTATTTGAGCGAGAAAAGCACAAAATGAACATATACTGCACTTTTCACACTAACTCAACACGAATTCAAAAGAAACCATGCTGGCCTTCAAAAACATGCAAGAATTGATGTTTCTAAAGTGGAAATGTCATTCTCTGACAGTTTGACAAATAAATACAAATGAATCTAAAATACTCATATTCCGTCATTTTCAAGTCAGAATAACGCTATTTGAGCGAGAAAAGCACAAAATGAACATATACTGCACTTTTCACACTAACTCAACACGAATTCAAAAGAAACCATGCTGGCCTTCAAAAACATGCAAGAATTGATGTTTCTAAAGTGGAAATGTCATTCTATGACAGTTTGACAAATAAATACAAATGAATCTAACATACTCATATTCCGTCATTTTCAGGTCAAAATAACGCTATTTGAGCGAGAAAAGCACAAAATGAACATATACTGCACTTTTCACACTAACTCAACACGAATTCAAAAGAAACCATGCTGGCCTTCAAAAACATGCAAGAATTGATGTTTCTAAAGTGGAAATGTCATTCTATGACAGTTTGACAAATAAATACAAATGAATCTAACATACTCATATTCCGTCATTTTCAGGTCAAAATAACGCTATTTGAGCGAGAAAAGCACAAAATGAACATATACTGCACTTTTCACACTAACTCAACACGAATTCAAAAGAAACCATGCTGGCCTTCAAAAACATGCAAGAATTGATGTTTCTAAAGTGGAAATGTCATTCTCTGACAGTTTGACAAATAAATACAAATGAATCTAAAATACTCATATTCCGTCATTTTCAAGTCAGAATAACGCTATTTGAGCGAGAAAAGCACAAAATGAACATATACTGCACTTTTCACACTAACTCAACAGGAATTCAAAATAAACCATGCTGTCCTTCAAAAACATGCAAGACTTGATGTTTCTACAGTGGAATTGTCATTCTCACACAGTTTGATACATAAAAACACATGAATCTGAAATAAGCACATACTGTCATTTTCCGCTCAAAATAACGCTATTTGAGCGAGAAAAGCACAAAATGAACATATACTGCACTTTTCACACTAACTCAACACGAATTCAAAAGAAACCATGCTGTCCTTCAAAAACATGCAAGAATTGATGTTTCTAAAGTGGAAATGTCATTCTATGACAGTTTGACAAATAAATACAAATGAATCTAACATACTCATATTCCGTCATTTTCAGCTCAAAATAACGCTATTTGAGCGAGAAAAGCACAAAATGAACATATACTGCACTTTTCACACTAACTCAACACGAATTCAAAAGAAACCATGCTGGCCTTCAAAAACATGCAAGAATTGATGTTTCTAAAGTGGAAATGTCATTCTATGACAGTTTGACAAATAAATACAAATGAATCTAACATACTCATATTCCGTCATTTTCAGCTCAAAATAACGCTATTTGAGCGAGAAAAGCACAAAATGAACATATACTGCACTTTTCACACTAACTCAACACGAATTCAAAAGAAACCATGCTGGCCTTCAAAAACATGCAAGAATTGATGTTTCTAAAGTGGAAATGTCATTCTATGACAGTTTGACAAATAAATACAAATGAATCTAACATACTCATATTCCGTCATTTTCAGGTCAAAATAACGCTATTTGAGCGAGAAAAGCACAAAATGAACATATACTGCACTTTTCACACTAACTCAACACGAATTCAAAAGAAACCATGCTGGCCTTCAAAAACATGCAAGAATTGATGTTTCTAAAGTGGAAATGTCATTCTATGACAGTTTGACAAATAAATACAAATGAATCTAAAATACTCATATTCCGTCATTTTCAGGTCAAAATAACGCTATTTGAGCGAGAAAAGCACAAAATGAACATATACTGCACTTTTCACACTAACTCAACAGGAATTCAAAATAAACCATGCTGTCCTTCAAAAACATGCAAGACTTGATGTTTCTACAGTGGAATTGTCATTCTCACACAGTTTGATACATAAAAACACATGAATCTGAAATAAGCACATACTGTCATTTTCCGCTCAAAATAACGCTATTTGAGCGAGAAAAGCACAAAATGAACATATACTGCACTTTTCACACTAACTCAACACGAATTCAAAAGAAACCATGCTGGCCTTCAAAAACATGCAAGAATTGATGTTTCTAAAGTGGAAATGTCATTCTCTGACAGTTTGACAAATAAATACAAATGAATCTAAAATACTCATATTCCGTCATTTTCAAGTCAGAATAACGCTATTTGAGCGAGAAAAGCACAAAATGAACATATACTGCACTTTTCACACTAACTCAACAGGAATTCAAAATAAACCATGCTGTCCTTCAAAAACATGCAAGACTTGATGTTTCTACAGTGGAATTGTCATTCTCACACAGTTTGATACATAAAAACACATGAATCTGAAATAAGCACATACTGTCATTTTCCGCTCAAAATAACGCTATTTGAGCGAGAAAAGCACAAAATGAACATATACTGCACTTTTCACACTAACTCAACACGAATTCAAAAGAAACCATGCTGTCCTTCAAAAACATGCAAGAATTGATGTTTCTAAAGTGGAAATGTCATTCTATGACAGTTTGACAAATATATACAAATGAATCTAACATACTCATATTCCGTCATTTTCAGCTCAAAATAACGCTATTTGAGCGAGAAAAGCACAAAATGAACATATACTGCACTTTTCACACTAACTCAACACGAATTCAAAAGAAACCATGCTGGCCTTCAAAAACATGCAAGAATTGATGTTTCTAAAGTGGAAATGTCATTCTATGACAGTTTGACAAATAAATACAAATGAATCTAACATACTCATATTCCGTCATTTTCAGGTCAAAATAACGCTATTTGAGCGAGAAAAGCACAAAATGAACATATACTGCACTTTTCACACTAACTCAACACGAATTCAAAAGAAACCATGCTGGCCTTCAAAAACATGCAAGAATTGATGTTTCTAAAGTGGAAATGTCATTCTATGACAGTTTGACAAATAAATACAAATGAATCTAACATACTCATATTCCGTCATTTTCAGGTCAAAATAACGCTATTTGAGCGAGAAAAGCACAAAATGAACATATACTGCACTTTTCACACTAACTCAACACGAATTCAAAAGAAACCATGCTGGCCTTCAAAAACATGCAAGAATTGATGTTTCTAAAGTGGAAATGTCATTCTCTGACAGTTTGACAAATAAATACAAATGAATCTAAAATACTCATATTCCGTCATTTTCAAGTCAGAATAACGCTATTTGAGCGAGAAAAGCACAAAATGAACATATACTGCACTTTTCACACTAACTCAACAGGAATTCAAAATAAACCATGCTGTCCTTCAAAAACATGCAAGACTTGATGTTTCTACAGTGGAATTGTCATTCTCACACAGTTTGATACATAAAAACACATGAATCTGAAATAAGCACATACTGTCATTTTCCGCTCAAAATAACGCTATTTGAGCGAGAAAAGCACAAAATGAACATATACTGCACTTTTCACACTAACTCAACACGAATTCAAAAGAAACCATGCTGTCCTTCAAAAACATGCAAGAATTGATGTTTCTAAAGTGGAAATGTCATTCTATGACAGTTTGACAAATAAATACAAATGAATCTAACATACTCATATTCCGTCATTTTCAGCTCAAAATAACGCTATTTGAGCGAGAAAAGCACAAAATGAACATATACTGCACTTTTCACACTAACTCAACACGAATTCAAAAGAAACCATGCTGGCCTTCAAAAACATGCAAGAATTGATGTTTCTAAAGTGGAAATGTCATTCTATGACAGTTTGACAAATAAATACAAATGAATCTAACATACTCATATTCCGTCATTTTCAGGTCAAAATAACGCTATTTGAGCGAGAAAAGCACAAAATGAACATATACTGCACTTTTCACACTAACTCAACACGAATTCAAAAGAAACCATGCTGGCCTTCAAAAACATGCAAGAATTGATGTTTCTAAAGTGGAAATGTCATTCTATGACAGTTTGACAAATAAATACAAATGAATCTAACATACTCATATTCCGTCATTTTCAGGTCAAAATAACGCTATTTGAGCGAGAAAAGCACAAAATGAACATATACTGCACTTTTCACACTAACTCAACACGAATTCAAAAGAAACCATGCTGGCCTTCAAAAACATGCAAGAATTGATGTTTCTAAAGTGGAAATGTCATTCTATGACAGTTTGACAAATAAATACAAATGAATCTAACATACTCATATTCCGTCATTTTCAGGTCAAAATAACGCTATTTGAGCGAGAAAAGCACAAAATGAACATATACTGCACTTTTCACACTAACTCAACACGAATTCAAAAGAAACCATGCTGGCCTTCAAAAACATGCAAGAATTGATGTTTCTAAAGTGGAAATGTCATTCTCTGACAGTTTGACAAATAAATACAAATGAATCTAAAATACTCATATTCCGTCATTTTCAAGTCAGAATAACGCTATTTGAGCGAGAAAAGCACAAAATGAACATATACTGCACTTTTCACACTAACTCAACAGGAATTCAAAATAAACCATGCTGTCCTTCAAAAACATGCAAGACTTGATGTTTCTACAGTGGAATTGTCATTCTCACACAGTTTGATACATAAAAACACATGAATCTGAAATAAGCACATACTGTCATTTTCCGCTCAAAATAACGCTATTTGAGCGAGAAAAGCACAAAATGAACATATACTGCACTTTTCACACTAACTCAACACGAATTCAAAAGAAACCATGCTGTCCTTCAAAAACATGCAAGAATTGATGTTTCTAAAGTGGAAATGTCATTCTATGACAGTTTGACAAATAAATACAAATGAATCTAACATACTCATATTCCGTCATTTTCAGCTCAAAATAACGCTATTTGAGCGAGAAAAGCACAAAATGAACATATACTGCACTTTTCACACTAACTCAACACGAATTCAAAAGAAACCATGCTGGCCTTCAAAAACATGCAAGAATTGATGTTTCTAAAGTGGAAATGTCATTCTATGACAGTTTGACAAATAAATACAAATGAATCTAACATACTCATATTCCGTCATTTTCAGGTCAAAATAACGCTATTTGAGCGAGAAAAGCACAAAATGAACATATACTGCACTTTTCACACTAACTCAACACGAATTCAAAAGAAACCATGCTGGCCTTCAAAAACATGCAAGAATTGATGTTTCTAAAGTGGAAATGTCATTCTCTGACAGTTTGACAAATAAATACAAATGAATCTAACATACTCATATTCCGTCATTTTCAGGTCAAAATAACGCTATTTGAGCGAGAAAAGCACAAAATGAACATATACTGCACTTTTCACACTAACTCAACACGAATTCAAAAGAAACCATGCTGGCCTTCAAAAACATGCAAGAATTGATGTTTCTAAAGTGGAAATGTCATTCTATGACAGTTTGACAAATAAATACAAATGAATCTAACATACTCATATTCCGTCATTTTCAGGTCAAAATAACGCTATTTGAGCGAGAAAAGCACAAAATGAACATATACTGCACTTTTCACACTAACTCAACACGAATTCAAAAGAAACCATGCTGGCCTTCAAAAACATGCAAGAATTGATGTTTCTAAAGTGGAAATGTCATTCTATGACAGTTTGACAAATAAATACAAATGAATCTAACATACTCATATTCCGTCATTTTCAGGTCAAAATAACGCTATTTGAGCGAGAAAAGCACAAAATGAACATATACTGCACTTTTCACACTAACTCAACACGAATTCAAAAGAAACCATGCTGGCCTTCAAAAACATGCAAGAATTGATGTTTCTAAAGTGGAAATGTCATTCTCTGACAGTTTGACAAATAAATACAAATGAATCTAAAATACTCATATTCCGTCATTTTCAAGTCAGAATAACGCTATTTGAGCGAGAAAAGCACAAAATGAACATATACTGCACTTTTCACACTAACTCAACAGGAATTCAAAATAAACCATGCTGTCCTTCAAAAACATGCAAGACTTGATGTTTCTACAGTGGAATTGTCATTCTCACACAGTTTGATACATAAAAACACATGAATCTGAAATAAGCACATACTGTCATTTTCCGCTCAAAATAACGCTATTTGAGCGAGAAAAGCACAAAATGAACATATACTGCACTTTTCACACTAACTCAACACGAATTCAAAAGAAACCATGCTGTCCTTCAAAAACATGCAAGAATTGATGTTTCTAAAGTGGAAATGTCATTCTATGACAGTTTGACAAATAAATACAAATGAATCTAACATACTCATATTCCGTCATTTTCAGCTCAAAATAACGCTATTTGAGCGAGAAAAGCACAAAATGAACATATACTGCACTTTTCACACTAACTCAACACGAATTCAAAAGAAACCATGCTGGCCTTCAAAAACATGCAAGAATTGATGTTTCTAAAGTGGAAATGTCATTCTATGACAGTTTGACAAATAAATACAAATGAATCTAACATACTCATATTCCGTCATTTTCAGCTCAAAATAACGCTATTTGAGCGAGAAAAGCACAAAATGAACATATACTGCACTTTTCACACTAACTCAACACGAATTCAAAAGAAACCATGCTGGCCTTCAAAAACATGCAAGAATTGATGTTTCTAAAGTGGAAATGTCATTCTATGACAGTTTGACAAATAAATACAAATGAATCTAAAATACTCATATTCCGTCATTTTCAGCTCAAAATAACGCTATTTGAGCGAGAAAAGCACAAAATGAACATATACTGCACTTTTCACACTAACTCAACACGAATTCAAAAGAAACCATGCTGTCCTTCAAAAACATGTAAGAATTGATGTTTCTAAAGTGGAAATGTCATTCTCTGACAGTTTGACAAATAAATACAAATGAATCTAAAATACTCATATTCCATCATTTTCAAGTCAGAATAACGCTATTTGAGCGAGAAAAGCACAAAATGAACATATACTGCACTTTTCACACTAACTCAACAGGAATTCAAAATAAACCATGCTGTCCTTCAAAAACATGCAAGACTTGATGTTTCTACAGTGGAATTGTCATTCTCACACAGTTTGATACATAAAAACACAGGAATCTGAAATAAGCACATACTGTCATTTTCCGCTCAAAATAACGCTATTTGAGCGAGAAAAGCACAAAATGAACATATACTGCACTTTTCACACTAACTCAACACGAATTCAAAAGAAACCATGCTGGCCTTCAAAAACATGCAAGAATTGATGTTTCTAAAGTGGAAATGTCATTCTATGACAGTTTGACAAATAAATACAAATGAATCTAACATACTCATATTCCGTCATTTTCAGCTCAAAATAACGCTATTTGAGCGAGAAAAGCACAAAATGAACATATACTGCACTTTTCACACTAACTCAACACGAATTCAAAAGAAACCATGCTGGCCTTCAAAAACATGCAAGAATTGATGTTTCTAAAGTGGAAATGTCATTCTATGACAGTTTGACAAATAAATACAAATGAATCTAACATACTCATATTCCGTCATTTTCAGCTCAAAATAACGCTATTTGAGCGAGAAAAGCACAAAATGAACATATACTGCACTTTTCACACTAACTCAACACGAATTCAAAAGAAACCATGCTGGCCTTCAAAAACATGCAAGAATTGATGTTTCTAAAGTGGAAATGTCATTCTATGACAGTTTGACAAATAAATACAAATGAATCTAACATACTCATATTCCGTCATTTTCAGGTCAAAATAACGCTATTTGAGCGAGAAAAGCACAAAATGAACATATACTGCACTTTTCACACTAACTCAACACGAATTCAAAAGAAACCATGCTGGCCTTCAAAAACATGCAAGAATTGATGTTTCTAAAGTGGAAATGTCATTCTATGACAGTTTGACAAATAAATACAAATGAATCTAAAATACTCATATTCCGTCATTTTCAGGTCAAAATAACGCTATTTGAGCGAGAAAAGCACAAAATGAACATATACTGCACTTTTCACACTAACTCAACACGAATTCAAAAGAAAACATGCTGGCCTTCAAAAACATGCAAGAATTGATGTTTCTAAAGTGGAAATGTCATTCTATGACAGTTTGACAAATAAATACAAATGAATCTAACATACTCATATTCCGTCATTTTCAGGTCAAAATAACGCTATTTGAGCGAGAAAAGCACAAAATGAACATATACTGCACTTTTCACACTAACTCAACACGAATTCAAAAGAAACCATGCTGGCCTTCAAAAACATGCAAGAATTGATGTTTCTAAAGTGGAAATGTCATTCTATGACAGTTTGACAAATAAATACAAATGAATCTAACATACTCATATTCCGTCATTTTCAGGTCAAAATAACGCTATTTGAGCGAGAAAAGCACAAAATGAACATATACTGCACTTTTCACACTAACTCAACACGAATTCAAAAGAAACCATGCTGGCCTTCAAAAACATGCAAGAATTGATGTTTCTAAAGTGGAAATGTCATTCTCTGACAGTTTGACAAATAAATACAAATGAATCTAAAATACTCATATTCCGTCATTTTCAAGTCAGAATAACGCTATTTGAGCGAGAAAAGCACAAAATGAACATATACTGCACTTTTCACACTAACTCAACAGGAATTCAAAATAAACCATGCTGTCCTTCAAAAACATGCAAGACTTGATGTTTCTACAGTGGAATTGTCATTCTCACACAGTTTGATACATAAAAACACATGAATCTGAAATAAGCACATACTGTCATTTTCCGCTCAAAATAACGCTATTTGAGCGAGAAAAGCACAAAATGAACATATACTGCACTTTTCACACTAACTCAACACGAATTCAAAAGAAACCATGCTGTCCTTCAAAAACATGCAAGAATTGATGTTTCTAAAGTGGAAATGTCATTCTATGACAGTTTGACAAATAAATACAAATGAATCTAACATACTCATATTCCGTCATTTTCAGCTCAAAATAACGCTATTTGAGCGAGAAAAGCACAAAATGAACATATACTGCACTTTTCACACTAACTCAACACGAATTCAAAAGAAACCATGCTGGCCTTCAAAAACATGCAAGAATTGATGTTTCTAAAGTGGAAATGTCATTCTATGACAGTTTGACAAATAAATACAAATGAATCTAACATACTCATATTCCGTCATTTTCAGCTCAAAATAACGCTATTTGAGCGAGAAAAGCACAAAATGAACATATACTGCACTTTTCACACTAACTCAACACGAATTCAAAAGAAACCATGCTGGCCTTCAAAAACATGCAAGAATTGATGTTTCTAAAGTGGAAATGTCATTCTATGACAGTTTGACAAATAAATACAAATGAATCTAAAATACTCATATTCCGTCATTTTCAGCTCAAAATAACGCTATTTGAGCGAGAAAAGCACAAAATGAACATATACTGCACTTTTCACACTAACTCAACACGAATTCAAAAGAAACCATGCTGTCCTTCAAAAACATGTAAGAATTGATGTTTCTAAAGTGGAAATGTCATTCTCTGACAGTTTGACAAATAAATACAAATGAATCTAAAATACTCATATTCCATCATTTTCAAGTCAGAATAACGCTATTTGAGCGAGAAAAGCACAAAATGAACATATACTGCACTTTTCACACTAACTCAACAGGAATTCAAAATAAACCATGCTGTCCTTCAAAAACATGCAAGACTTGATGTTTCTACAGTGGAATTGTCATTCTCACACAGTTTGATACATAAAAACACAGGAATCTGAAATAAGCACATACTGTCATTTTCCGCTCAAAATAACGCTATTTGAGCGAGAAAAGCACAAAATGAACATATACTGCACTTTTCACACTAACTCAACACGAATTCAAAAGAAACCATGCTGGCCTTCAAAAACATGCAAGAATTGATGTTTCTAAAGTGGAAATGTCATTCTATGACAGTTTGACAAATAAATACAAATGAATCTAACATACTCATATTCCGTCATTTTCAGCTCAAAATAACGCTATTTGAGCGAGAAAAGCACAAAATGAACATATACTGCACTTTTCACACTAACTCAACACGAATTCAAAAGAAACCATGCTGGCCTTCAAAAACATGCAAGAATTGATGTTTCTAAAGTGGAAATGTCATTCTATGACAGTTTGACAAATAAATACAAATGAATCTAACATACTCATATTCCGTCATTTTCAGCTCAAAATAACGCTATTTGAGCGAGAAAAGCACAAAATGAACATATACTGCACTTTTCACACTAACTCAACACGAATTCAAAAGAAACCATGCTGGCCTTCAAAAACATGCAAGAATTGATGTTTCTAAAGTGGAAATGTCATTCTATGACAGTTTGACAAATAAATACAAATGAATCTAACATACTCATATTCCGTCATTTTCAGGTCAAAATAACGCTATTTGAGCGAGAAAAGCACAAAATGAACATATACTGCACTTTTCACACTAACTCAACACGAATTCAAAAGAAACCATGCTGGCCTTCAAAAACATGCAAGAATTGATGTTTCTAAAGTGGAAATGTCATTCTATGACAGTTTGACAAATAAATACAAATGAATCTAAAATACTCATATTCCGTCATTTTCAGGTCAAAATAACGCTATTTGAGCGAGAAAAGCACAAAATGAACATATACTGCACTTTTCACACTAACTCAACACGAATTCAAAAGAAAACATGCTGGCCTTCAAAAACATGCAAGAATTGATGTTTCTAAAGTGGAAATGTCATTCTATGACAGTTTGACAAATAAATACAAATGAATCTAACATACTCATATTCCGTCATTTTCAGGTCAAAATAACGCTATTTGAGCGAGAAAAGCACAAAATGAACATATACTGCACTTTTCACACTAACTCAACACGAATTCAAAAGAAACCATGCTGGCCTTCAAAAACATGCAAGAATTGATGTTTCTAAAGTGGAAATGTCATTCTATGACAGTTTGACAAATAAATACAAATGAATCTAAAATACTCATATTCCGTCATTTTCAGGTCAAAATAACGCTATTTGAGCGAGAAAAGCACAAAATGAACATATACTGCACTTTTCACACTAACTCAACAGGAATTCAAAATAAACCATGCTGTCCTTCAAAAACATGCAAGACTTGATGTTTCTACAGTGGAATTGTCATTCTCACACAGTTTGATACATAAAAACACATGAATCTGAAATAAGCACATACTGTCATTTTCCGCTCAAAATAACGCTATTTGAGCGAGAAAAGCACAAAATGAACATATACTGCACTTTTCACACTAACTCAACACGAATTCAAAAGAAACCATGCTGGCCTTCAAAAACATGCAAGAATTGATGTTTCTAAAGTGGAAATGTCATTCTATGACAGTTTGACAAATAAATACAAATGAATCTAACATACTCATATTCCGTCATTTTCAGGTCAAAATAACGCTATTTGAGCGAGAAAAGCACAAAATGAACATATACTGCACTTTTCACACTAACTCAACACGAATTCAAAAGAAACCGTGCTGGCCTTCAAAAACATGCAAGAATTGATGTTTCTAAAGTGGAAATGTCATTCTATGACAGTTTGACAAATAAATACAAATGAATCTAAAATACTCATATTCCGTCATTTTCAGGTCAAAATAACGCTATTTGAGCGAGAAAAGCACAAAATGAACATATACTGCACTTTTCACACTAACTCAACAGGAATTCAAAATAAACCATGCTGTCCTTCAAAAACATGCAAGACTTGATGTTTCTACAGTGGAATTGTCATTCTCACACAGTTTGATACATAAAAACACATGAATCTGAAATAAGCACATACTGTCATTTTCCGCTCAAAATAACGCTATTTGAGCGAGAAAAGCACAAAATGAACATATACTGCACTTTTCACACTAACTCAACACGAATTCAAAAGACACCATGCTGGCCTTCAAAAACATGCAAGAATTGATGTTTCTAAAGTGGAAATGTCATTCTCTGACAGTTTGACAAATAAATACAAATGAATCTAAAATACTCATATTCCGTCATTTTCAAGTCAGAATAACGCTATTTGAGCGAGAAAAGCACAAAATGAACATATACTGCACTTTTCACACTAACTCAACAGGAATTCAAAATAAACCATGCTGTCCTTCAAAAACATGCAAGACTTGATGTTTCTACAGTGGAATTGTCATTCTCACACAGTTTGATACATAAAAACACATGAATCTGAAATAAGCACATACTGTCATTTTCCGCTCAAAATAACGCTATTTGAGCGAGAAAAGCACAAAATGAACATATACTGCACTTTTCACACTAACTCAACACGAATTCAAAAGAAACCATGCTGGCCTTCAAAAACATGCAAGAATTGATGTTTCTAAAGTGGAAATGTCATTCTATGACAGTTTGACAAATAAATACAAATGAATCTAACATACTCATATTCCGTCATTTTCAGCTCAAAATAACGCTATTTGAGCGAGAAAAGCACAAAATGAACATATACTGCACTTTTCACACTAACTCAACACGAATTCAAAAGAAACCATGCTGGCCTTCAAAAACATGCAAGAATTGATGTTTCTAAAGTGGAAATGTCATTCTATGACAGTTTGACAAATAAATACAAATGAATCTAACATACTCATATTCCGTCATTTTCAGCTCAAAATAACGCTATTTGAGCGAGAAAAGCACAAAATGAACATATACTGCACTTTTCACACTAACTCAACACGAATTCAAAAGAAACCATGCTGGCCTTCAAAAACATGCAAGAATTGATGTTTCTAAAGTGGAAATGTCATTCTATGACAGTTTGACAAATAAATACAAATGAATCTAAAATACTCATATTCCGTCATTTTCAGCTCAAAATAACGCTATTTGAGCGAGAAAAGCACAAAATGAACATATACTGCACTTTTCACACTAACTCAACACGAATTCAAAAGAAACCATGCTGTCCTTCAAAAACATGTAAGAATTGATGTTTCTAAAGTGGAAATGTCATTCTCTGACAGTTTGACAAATAAATACAAATGAATCTAAAATACTCATATTCCATCATTTTCAAGTCAGAATAACGCTATTTGAGCGAGAAAAGCACAAAATGAACATATACTGCACTTTTCACACTAACTCAACAGGAATTCAAAATAAACCATGCTGTCCTTCAAAAACATGCAAGACTTGATGTTTCTACAGTGGAATTGTCATTCTCACACAGTTTGATACATAAAAACACATGAATCTGAAATAAGCACATACTGTCATTTTCCGCTCAAAATAACGCTATTTGAGCGAGAAAAGCACAAAATGAACATATACTGCACTTTTCACACTAACTCAACACGAATTCAAAAGAAACCATGCTGGCCTTCAAAAACATGCAAGAATTGATGTTTCTAAAGTGGAAATGTCATTCTATGACAGTTTGACAAATAAATACAAATGAATCTAACATACTCATATTCCGTCATTTTCAGCTCAAAATAACGCTATTTGAGCGAGAAAAGCACAAAATGAACATATACTGCACTTTTCACACTAACTCAACACGAATTCAAAAGAAACCATGCTGGCCTTCAAAAACATGCAAGAATTGATGTTTCTAAAGTGGAAATGTCATTCTCTGACAGTTTGACAAATAAATACAAATGAATCTAAAATACTCATATTCCGTCATTTTCAGCTCAAAATAACGCTATTTGAGCGAGAAAAGCACAAAATGAACATATACTGCACTTTTCACACTAACTCAACACGAATTCAAAAGAAACCATGCTGTCCTTCAAAAACATGTAAGAATTGATGTTTCTAAAGTGGAAATGTCATTCTCTGACAGTTTGACAAATAAATACAAATGAATCTAAAATACTCATATTCCATCATTTTCAAGTCAGAATAACGCTATTTGAGCGAGAAAAGCACAAAATGAACATATACTGCACTTTTCACACTAACTCAACAGGAATTCAAAATAAACCATGCTGTCCTTCAAAAACATGCAAGACTTGATGTTTCTACAGTGGAATTGTCATTCTCACACAGTTTGATACATAAAAACACATGAATCTGAAATAAGCACATACTGTCATTTTCCGCTCAAAATAACGCTATTTGAGCGAGAAAAGCACAAAATGAACATATACTGCACTTTTCACACTAACTCAACACGAATTCAAAAGAAACCATGCTGGCCTTCAAAAACATGCAAGAATTGATGTTTCTAAAGTGGAAATGTCATTCTATGACAGTTTGACAAATAAATACAAATGAATCTAAAATACTCATATTCCGTCATTTTCAGGTCAAAATAACGCTATTTGAGCGAGAAAAGCACAAAATGAACATATACTGCACTTTTCACACTAACTCAACACGAATTCAAAAGAAACCATGCTGTCCTTCAAAAACATGTAAGAATTGATGTTTCTAAAGTGGAAATGTCATTCTCTGACAGTTTGACAAATAAATACAAATGAATCTAAAATACTCATATTCCGTCATTTTCAAGTCAGAATAACGCTATTTGAGCGAGAAAAGCACAAAATGAACATATACTGCACTTTTCACACTAACTCAACAGGAATTCAAAATAAACCATGCTGTCCTTCAAAAACATGCAAGACTTGATGTTTCTACAGTGGAATTGTCATTCTCACACAGTTTGATACATAAAAACACATGAATCTGAAATAAGCACATACTGTCATTTTCCGCTCAAAATAACGCTATTTGAGCGAGAAAAGCACAAAATGAACATATACTGCACTTTTCACACTAACTCAACACGAATTCAAAAGAAACCATGCTGGCCTTCAAAAACATGCAAGAATTGATGTTTCTAAAGTGGAAATGTCATTCTCTGACAGTTTGACAAATAAATACAAATGAATCTAAAATACTCATATTCCGTCATTTTCAAGTCAGAATAACGCTATTTGAGCGAGAAAAGCACAAAATGAACATATACTGCACTTTTCACACTAACTCAACAGGAATTCAAAATAAACCATGCTGTCCTTCAAAAACATGCAAGACTTGATGTTTCTACAGTGGAATTGTCATTCTCACACAGTTTGATACATAAAAACACATGAATCTGAAATAAGCACATACTGTCATTTTCCGCTCAAAATAACGCTATTTGAGCGAGAAAAGCACAAAATGAACATATACTGCACTTTTCACACTAACTCAACACGAATTCAAAAGAAACCATGCTGGCCTTCAAAAACATGCAAGAATTGATGTTTCTAAAGTGGAAATGTCATTCTATGACAGTTTGACAAATAAATACAAATGAATCTAACATACTCATATTCCGTCATTTTCAGCTCAAAATAACGCTATTTGAGCGAGAAAAGCACAAAATGAACATATACTGCACTTTTCACACTAACTCAACACGAATTCAAAAGAAACCATGCTGGCCTTCAAAAACATGCAAGAATTGATGTTTCTAAAGTGGAAATGTCATTCTATGACAGTTTGACAAATAAATACAAATGAATCTAACATACTCATATTCCGTCATTTTCAGCTCAAAATAACGCTATTTGAGCGAGAAAAGCACAAAATGAACATATACTGCACTTTTCACACTAACTCAACACGAATTCAAAAGAAACCATGCTGGCCTTCAAAAACATGCAAGAATTGATGTTTCTAAAGTGGAAATGTCATTCTCTGACAGTTTGACAAATAAATACAAATGAATCTAAAATACTCATATTCCGTCATTTTCAAGTCAGAATAACGCTATTTGAGCGAGAAAAGCACAAAATGAACATATACTGCACTTTTCACACTAACTCAACAGGAATTCAAAATAAACCATGCTGTCCTTCAAAAACATGCAAGACTTGATGTTTCTACAGTGGAATTGTCATTCTCACACAGTTTGATACATAAAAACACATGAATCTGAAATAAGCACATACTGTCATTTTCCGCTCAAAATAACGCTATTTGAGCGAGAAAAGCACAAAATGAACATATACTGCACTTTTCACACTAACTCAACACGAATTCAAAAGAAACCATGCTGTCCTTCAAAAACATGTAAGAATTGATGTTTCTAAAGTGGAAATGTCATTCTCTGACAGTTTGACAAATAAATACAAATGAATCTAAAATACTCATATTCCATCATTTTCAAGTCAGAATAACGCTATTTGAGCGAGAAAAGCACAAAATGAACATATACTGCACTTTTCACACTAACTCAACAGGAATTCAAAATAAACCATGCTGTCCTTCAAAAACATGCAAGACTTGATGTTTCTACAGTGGAATTGTCATTCTCACACAGTTTGATACATAAAAACACATGAATCTGAAATAAGCACATACTGTCATTTTCCGCTCAAAATAACGCTATTTGAGCGAGAAAAGCACAAAATGAACATATACTGCACTTTTCACACTAACTCAACACGAATTCAAAAGAAACCATGCTGGCCTTCAAAAACATGCAAGAATTGATGTTTCTAAAGTGGAAATGTCATTCTATGACAGTTTGACAAATAAATACAAATGAATCTAAAATACTCATATTCCGTCATTTTCAGGTCAAAATAACGCTATTTGAGCGAGAAAAGCACAAAATGAACATATACTGCACTTTTCACACTAACTCAACACGAATTCAAAAGAAACCATGCTGTCCTTCAAAAACATGTAAGAATTGATGTTTCTAAAGTGGAAATGTCATTCTCTGACAGTTTGACAAATAAATACAAATGAATCTAAAATACTCATATTCCGTCATTTTCAAGTCAGAATAACGCTATTTGAGCGAGAAAAGCACAAAATGAACATATACTGCACTTTTCACACTAACTCAACAGGAATTCAAAATAAACCATGCTGTCCTTCAAAAACATGCAAGACTTGATGTTTCTACAGTGGAATTGTCATTCTCACACAGTTTGATACATAAAAACACATGAATCTGAAATAAGCACATACTGTCATTTTCCGCTCAAAATAACGCTATTTGAGCGAGAAAAGCACAAAATGAACATATACTGCACTTTTCACACTAACTCAACACGAATTCAAAAGAAACCATGCTGGCCTTCAAAAACATGCAAGAATTGATGTTTCTAAAGTGGAAATGTCATTCTATGACAGTTTGACAAATAAATACAAATGAATCTAACATACTCATATTCCGTCATTTTCAGGTCAAAATAACGCTATTTGAGCGAGAAAAGCACAAAATGAACATATACTGCACTTTTCACACTAACTCAACACGAATTCAAAAGAAACCATGCTGGCCTTCAAAAACATGCAAGAATTGATGTTTCTAAAGTGGAAATGTCATTCTATGACAGTTTGACAAATAAATACAAATGAATCTAAAAGACTCATATTCCGTCATTTTCAGGTCAAAATAACGCTATTTGAGCGAGAAAAGCACAAAATGAACATATACTGCACTTTTCACACTAACTCAACACGAATTCAAAAGAAACCATGCTGGCCTTCAAAAACATGCAAGAATTGATGTTTCTAAAGTGGAAATGTCATTCTATGACAGTTTGACAAATAAATACAAATGAATCTAAAAGACTCATATTCCGTCATTTTCAGGTCAAAATAACGCTATTTGAGCGAGAAAAGCACAAAATGAACATATACTGCACTTTTCACACTAACTCAACACGAATTCAAAAGAAACCATGCTGGCCTTCAAAAACATGCAAGAATTGATGTTTCTAAAGTGGAAATGTCATTCTATGACAGTTTGACAAATAAATACAAATGAATCTAACATACTCATATTCCGTCATTTTCAGGTCAAAATAACGCTATTTGAGCGAGAAAAGCACAAAATGAACATATACTGCACTTTTCACACTAACTCAACACGAATTCAAAAGAAACCATGCTGGCCTTCAAAAACATGCAAGAATTGATGTTTCTAAAGTGGAAATGTCATTCTCTGACAGTTTGACAAATAAATACAAATGAATCTAAAATACTCATATTCCATCATTTTCAAGTCAGAATAACGCTATTTGAGCGAGAAAAGCACAAAATGAACATATACTGCACTTTTCACACTAACTCAACAGGAATTCAAAATAAACCATGCTGTCCTTCAAAAACATGCAAGACTTGATGTTTCTAAAGTGGAAATGTCATTCTCTGACAGTTTGACAAATAAATACAAATGAATCTAAAATACTCATATTCCGTCATTTTCAAGTCAGAATAACGCTATTTGAGCGAGAAAAGCACAAAATGAACATATACTGCACTTTTCACACTAACTCAACACGAATTCAAAAGAAACCATGCTGTCCTTCAAAAACATGCAAGAATTGATGTTTCTAAAGTGGAAATGTCATTCTCTGACAGTTTGACAAATAAATACAAATGAATCTAAAATACTCATATTCCGTCATTTTCAAGTCAGAATAACGCTATTTGAGCGAGAAAAGCACAAAATGAACATATACTGCACTTTTCACACTAACTCAACACGAATTCAAAAGAAACCATGCTGTCCTTCAAAAACATGCAAGAATTGATGTTTCTAAAGTGGAAATGTCATTCTCTGACAGTTTGACAAATAAATACAAATGAATCTAAAATACTCATATTCCGTCATTTTCAAGTCAGAATAACGCTATTTGAGCGAGAAAAGCACAAAATGAACATATACTGCACTTTTCACACTAACTCAACAGGAATTCAAAATAAACCATGCTGTCCTTCAAAAACATGCAAGACTTGATGTTTCTACAGTGGAATTGTCATTCTCACACAGTTTGATACATAAAAACACATGAATCTGAAATAAGCACATACTGTCATTTTCCGCTCAAAATAACGCTATTTGAGCGAGAAAAGCACAAAATGAACATATACTGCACTTTTCACACTAACTCAACACGAATTCAAAAGAAACCATGCTGTCCTTCAAAAACATGCAAGAATTGATGTTTCTAAAGTGGAAATGTCATTCTCTGACAGTTTGACAAATAAATACAAATGAATCTAAAATACTCATATTCCGTCATTTTCAAGTCAGAATAACGCTATTTGAGCGAGAAAAGCACAAAATGAACATATACTGCACTTTTCACACTAACTCAACAGGAATTCAAAATAAACCATGCTGTCCTTCAAAAACATGCAAGACTTGATGTTTCTACAGTGGAATTGTCATTCTCACACAGTTTGATACATAAAAACACATGAATCTGAAATAAGCACATACTGTCATTTTCCGCTCAAAATAACGCTATTTGAGCGAGAAAAGCACAAAATGAACATATACTGCACTTTTCACACTAACTCAACACGAATTCAAAAGAAACCATGCTGTCCTTCAAAAACATGCAAGAATTGATGTTTCTAAAGTGGAAATGTCATTCTCTGACAGTTTGACAAATAAATACAAATGAATCTAAAATACTCATATTCCGTCATTTTCAAGTCAGAATAACGCTATTTGAGCGAGAAAAGCACAAAATGAACATATACTGCACTTTTCACACTAACTCAACAGGAATTCAAAATAAACCATGCTGTCCTTCAAAAACATGCAAGACTTGATGTTTCTACAGTGGAATTGTCATTCTCACACAGTTTGATACATAAAAACACATGAATCTGAAATAAGCACATACTGTCATTTTCCGCTCAAAATAACGCTATTTGAGCGAGAAAAGCACAAAATGAACATATACTGCACTTTTCACACTAACTCAACACGAATTCAAAAGAAACCATGCTGTCCTTCAAAAACATGCAAGAATTGATGTTTCTAAAGTGGAAATGTCATTCTCTGACAGTTTGACAAATAAATACAAATGAATCTAAAATACTCATATTCCGTCATTTTCAAGTCAGAATAACGCTATTTGAGCGAGAAAAGCACAAAATGAACATATACTGCACTTTTCACACTAACTCCACACGAATTCAAAAGAAACCATGCTGTCCTTCAAAAACATGCGAGAATTGATGTTTCTAAAGTGGAAATGTCATTCTCTGACAGTTTGACAAATAAATACAAATGAATCTAAAATACTCATATTCCGTCATTTTCAAGTCAGAATAACGCTATTTGAGCGAGAAAAGCACAAAATGAACATATACTGCACTTTTCACACTAACTCAACAGGAATTCAAAGGAAACCATGCTGTCCTTCAAAAACATGCAAGACTTGATGTTTCTACAGTGGAATTGTCATTCTCACACAGTTTGATACATAAAAACACATGAATCTGAAATAAGCACATACTGTCATTTTCCGCTCAAAATAACGCTATTTGAGCGAGAAAAGCACAAAATGAACATATACTGCACTTTTCACACTAACTCAACACGAATTCAAAAGAAACCATGCTGTCCTTCAAAAACATGCAAGAATTGATGTTTCTAAAGTGGAAATGTCATTCTCTGACAGTTTGACAAATAAATACAAATGAATCTAAAATACTCATATTCCGTCATTTTCAAGTCAGAATAACGCTATTTGAGCGAGAAAAGCACAAAATGAACATATACTGCACTTTTCACACTAACTCAACAGGAATTCAAAATAAACCATGCTGTCCTTCAAAAACATGTAAGACTTGATGTTTCTACAGTGGAATTGTCATTCTCACACAGTTTGATACATAAAAACACATGAATCTGAAATAAGCACATACTGTCATTTTCCGCTCAAAATAACGCTATTTGAGCGAGAAAAGCACAAAATGAACATATACTGCACTTTTCACACTAACTCAACACGAATTCAAAAGAAACCATGCTGTCCTTCAAAAACATGCAAGAATTGATGTTTCTAAAGTGGAAATGTCATTCTATGACAGTTTGACAAATAAATACAAATGAATCTAAAATACTCATATTCCGTCATTTTCAAGTCAGAATAACGCTATTTGAGCGAGAAAAGCACAAAATGAACATGAAACATGTTCTCCATCATAAATATTCAAAGCAGAGTGTTTCTAAAGTGGAATTGTCATTCTGAGACAGTGTGACACATAAAAACAAATGAATCTCAAATGGTGACACTCATTTGATTTTACAATCAAAAACACACTACATGAGCGACAGAAGCACATCAACACTTGTATTTATCACAGAAACTGTGAAGAAAGTCAAATGAAACCATGTTGTCCTTCATAAACATTCACAGTTGAATATTTCTAAAGAGGCACTGTCATTCTGAGACAGTGTGACATAAAAACACATGAATCTTAAATGGTGACGCTCATTTGATTTTACAGTCAAAATCATTACATATGAGCGACAGGAGCACAAAATGAACATGAAACATGTTGTCCATCATAAATATTCACAGTTGAATGTTTCTAAAATGGAATTGTCATTCTGAGACAGTGTGACACATAAAAACAAATTAATCTGAAATGATAACATTCATTTGGTATTAGGGTCACAATCACACTACATGAGCTACAGAGGCACAACATCAACACTTGTATTTATCACAAAAACTGTGACGTAAGTCAAATTAAAACTTGTTGTCCTTCACAAACATTCACAGTTGTACATTTCTCGAGTGAAATTGTCAGTCTGAGACAGTGTGACACATAAAAACAAAAGAATCTTAAATGGTGACGCTCATTTGATTTTACAGTCAAAATCACACTACATGAGCAACAGAAGTACAACATCAACACTGGCATTTTTCATAGTAACTGTGGAGGAAGTCAAATTAAAACATGTTGTCCATCAAGAACATTCACAGTTGAATGTTTCTAAAGTGGAATTGTCATTCTGAGACAGTGTGACACATAAAAACAAATGAATCTTAAATGGTGACACTCATTTGATTTTGAAATCAAAATCACACTACATGAGCGACAGAGGCACAACATCAACACTTGTATTTATCACAGAAACTGTGAAGAAAATCAAATTAAAACATGTTGTCCTTCACAAACATTCACAGTTGAATATGTCTCAAGTGAAATTGTCAGTCTCAGACAGTGTGACACATACGAACAATTGAATCTTAAATGGTGACGCTCATTTGATTTTACAGTCAAAATCATTACATATGAGCGACAGGAGCACAAAATGAACATGAAACATGTTGTCCATCATAAATATTCAAAGCAGAGTGTTTCTAAAGTGGAATTGTCATTCTGAGACAGTGTGACACATAAAAACAAATGAATCTCAAATGGTGACGCTCATTTGATTTTACAATCAAAAACACACTACATGAGCGACAGAAGCACATCAACACTTGTATTTATCACAGAAACTGTGAAGAAAGTCAAATGAAACCATGTTGTCCTTCATAAACATTCACAGTTGAATATTTCTAAAGAGGGACTGTCATTCTGAGACAGTGTGACATAAAAACACATGAATCTTAAATGGTGACACTCATTTGATTTTACAGTCAAAATCACACTACATGAGCAACAGAAGCACAACATCAACACAGGTATTTCTCATAGTAACTGTGAAGAAAGTCAAATTAAAACATGTTGTCCATCATAAACATTCACCGTAGAATGTTTCTCAAGTGGAATTCACATTATGAGAGAGTGTGAGACATAAAAACAAATGAATCATAAATGGTGACGCTCATTTGATTTTACAGTCAAAATCATTACATATGAGCGACAAGAGCAAAAAATGAACATGAAACATGTTGTCCTTCATAAATATTCACAGTTGAATGTTTCTAAAGTGGAATTGTCATTCTGAGGCAGTGTGGCACATAAAAACAAATGAATCTTAAATGAAAACATTCATTTGGTATTACGGTCAAAATCACACTACATGAGCTACAGATGCACAACATCAACACTTGTATTTATCACAGAAACTGTGAAGAAAGTCAAATTAAAACATGTTGTCCTTCACACACATTCACAGTTGAATATGTCTCAAGTGAAATTGTCAGTCTCAGACAGTGTGACACATACAAACAAATGAATCTCAAATGGTGACACTCATTTGATTTTAAAGTCAAAATCACACTACATGAGCAACAGAAGCACAACATCAACACAGGTATTTCTCATAGTAACTGTGGAGGAAGTCAAATTAAAACATGTTGTCCATCAAGAACATTCACATTTGAATGTTTCTAAAGTGGAATTGTCATTCTGAGACAGTGTGACACATAAAAACAAATGAATCTTAAATGGTGACACTCATTTGATTTTGAAATCAAAATCACACTACATGAGCGACAGAGGCACAACATCAACACTTGTATTTATCACAGAAACTGTGAAGAAAATCAAATTAAAACATGTTGTCCTTCACAAACATTCACAGTTGAATATGTCTCAAGTGAAATTGTCAGTCTCAGACAGTGTGACACATACAAACAATTGAATCTTAAATGGTGACGCTCATTTGATTTTACAGTCAAAATCATTACATATGAGCGACAGGAGCACAAAATGAACATGAAACATGTTGTCCATCATAAATATTCACAGTTGAATGTTTCTAAAGTGGAATTGTCATTCTGAGACAGTGTGACACATAAAAACAAATGAATCTCAAATGGTGACGCTCATTTGATTTTACAATCAAAAACACACTACATGAGCGACAGAAGCACATCAACACTTGTATTTATCACAGAAACTGTGAAGAAAGTCAAATGAAACCATGTTGTCCTTCATAAACATTCACAGTTGAATATTTCTAAAGAGGCACTGTCATTCTGAGACAGTGTGACATAAAAACACATGAATCTTAAATGGTGACGCTCATTTGATTTTACAGTCAAAATCATTACATATGAGCGACAGGAGCACAAAATGAACATGAAACATGTTGTCCATCATAAATATTCACAGTTGAATGTTTCTAAAATGGAATTGTCATTCTGAGACAGTGTGACACATAAAAACAAATTAATCTGAAATGATAACATTCATTTGGTATTAGGGTCACAATCACACTACATGAGCTACAGAGGCACAACATCAACACTTGTATTTATCACAAAAACTGTGACGTAAGTCAAATTAAAACTTGTTGTCCTTCACAAACATTCACAGTTGTACATTTCTCGAGTGAAATTGTCAGTCTGAGACAGTGTGACACATAAAAACAAAAGAATCTTAAATGGTGACGCTCATTTGATTTTACAGTCAAAATCACACTACATGAGCAACAGAAGTACAACATCAACACTGGCATTTTTCATAGTAACTGTGGAGGAAGTCAAATTAAAACATGTTGTCCATCAAGAACATTCACAGTTGAATGTTTCTAAAGTGGAATTGTCATTCTGAGACAGTGTGACACATAAAAACAAATGAATCTTAAATGGTGACACTCATTTGATTTTGAAATCAAAATCACACTACATGAGCGACAGAGGCACAACATCAACACTTGTATTTATCACAGAAACTGTGAAGAAAATCAAATTAAAACATGTTGTCCTTCACAAACATTCACAGTTGAATATGTCTCAAGTGAAATTGTCAGTCTCAGACAGTGTGACACATACGAACAATTGAATCTTAAATGGTGACGCTCATTTGATTTTACAGTCAAAATCATTACATATGAGCGACAGGAGCACAAAATGAACATGAAACATGTTGTCCATCATAAATATTCAAAGCAGAGTGTTTCTAAAGTGGAATTGTCATTCTGAGACAGTGTGACACATAAAAACAAATGAATCTCAAATGGTGACGCTCATTTGATTTTACAATCAAAAACACACTACATGAGCGACAGAAGCACATCAACACTTGTATTTATCACAGAAACTGTGAAGAAAGTCAAATGAAACCATGTTGTCCTTCATAAACATTCACAGTTGAATATTTCTAAAGAGGGACTGTCATTCTGAGACAGTGTGACATAAAAACACATGAATCTTAAATGGTGACACTCATTTGATTTTACAGTCAAAATCACACTACATGAGCAACAGAAGCACAACATCAACACAGGTATTTCTCATAGTAACTGTGAAGAAAGTCAAATTAAAACATGTTGTCCATCATAAACATTCACCGTAGAATGTTTCTCAAGTGGAATTCACATCCTGAGAGAGTGTGAGACATAAAAACAAATGAATCATAAATGGTGACGCTCATTTGATTTTACAGTCAAAATCATTACATATGAGCGACAAGAGCAAAAAATGAACATGAAACATGTTGTCCTTCATAAATATTCACAGTTGAATGTTTCTAAAGTGGAATTGTCATTCTGAGGCAGTGTGGCACATAAAAACAAATGAATCTTAAATGAAAACATTCATTTGGTATTACGGTCAAAATCACACTACATGAGCTACAGATGCACAACATCAACACTTGTATTTATCACAGAAACTGTGAAGAAAGTCAAATTAAAACATGTTGTCCTTCACACACATTCACAGTTGAATATGTCTCAAGTGAAATTGTCAGTCTCAGACAGTGTGACACATACAAACAAATGAATCTCAAATGGTGACACTCATTTGATTTTAAAGTCAAAATCACACTACATGAGCAACAGAAGCACAACATCAACACAGGTATTTCTCATAGTAACTGTGGAGGAAGTCAAATTAAAACATGTTGTCCATCAAGAACATTCACAGTTGAATGTTTCTAAAGTGGAATTGTCATTCTGAGACAGTGTGACACATAAAAACAAATGAATCTTAAATGGTGACACTCATTTGATTTTGAAATCAAAATCACACTACATGAGCGACAGAGGCACAACATCAACACTTGTATTTATCACAGAAACTCTGAAGAAAGTCAAATTAAAACATGTTGTCCTTCACACACATTCACAGTTGAATATGTCTCAAGTGAAATTGTCAGTCTCAGACAGTGTGACACATACAAACAAATGAATCTCAAATGGTGACACTCATTTGATTTTAAAGTCAAAATCACACTACATGAGCAACAGAAGCACAACATCAACACAGGTATTTCTCATAGTAACTGTGGAGGAAGTCAAATTAAAACATGTTGTCCATCAAGAACATTCACATTTGAATGTTTCTAAAGTGGAATTGTCATTCTGAGACAGTGTGACACATAAAAACAAATGAATCTTAAATGGTGACACTCATTTGATTTTGAAATCAAAATCACACTACATGAGCGACAGAGGCACAACATCAACACTTGTATTTATCACAGAAACTGTGAAAAAAATCAAATTAAAACATGTTGTCCTTCACAAACATTCACAGTTGAATATGTCTCAAGTGAAATTGTCAGTCTCAGACAGTGTGACACATACAAACAATTGAATCTTAAATGGTGACGCTCATTTGATTTTACAGTCAAAATCATTACATATGAGCGACAGGAGCACAAAATGAACATGAAACATGTTGTCCATCATAAATATTCACAGTTGAATGTTTCTAAAGTGGAATTGTCATTCTGAGACAGTGTGACACATAAAAACAAATGAATCTCAAATGGTGACGCTCATTTGATTTTACAATCAAAAACACACTACATGAGCGACAGAAGCACATCAACACTTGTATTTATCACAGAAACTGTGAAGAAAGTCAAATGAAAACATGTTGTCCTTCATAAACATTCACAGTTGAATATTTCTAAAGAGGCACTGTCATTCTGAGACAGTGTGACATAAAAACACATGAATCTTAAATGGTGACGCTCATTTGATTTTACAGTCAAAATCATTACATATGAGCGACAGGAGCACAAAATGAACATGAAACATGTTGTCCATCATAAATATTCACAGTTGAATGTTTCTAAAATGGAATTGTCATTCTGAGACAGTGTGACACATAAAAACAAATTAATCTGAAATGATAACATTCATTTGGTATTAGGGTCACAATCACACTACATGAGCGACAGAGGCACAACATCAACACTTGTATTTATCACAGAAACTGTGAAGTAAGTCAAATTAAAACTTGTTGTCCTTCACAAACATTCACAGTTGTACATTTCTCGAGTGAAATTGTCAGTCTGAGACAGTGTGACACATAAAAACAAAAGAATCTTAAATGGTGACGCTCATTTGATTTTACAGTCAAAATCATTACATATGAGCGACAGGAGCACAAAATGAACATGAAACATGTTGTCCATCATAAATATTCACAGTTGAATGTTTCTAAAGTGGAATTGTCATTCTGAGACAGTGTGACACATAAAAACAAATGAATCTTAAATGGTGACATTCATTTGGTTTACAGTCAAAATCACTACACATTCACGGCAGAAGCACATCAACACTTGTACTTTTCACAGAAACTGAGAAGGAAGTCAAACTAAAACATGTTGTCCTTCATGAACATTCACAGTTGAATGTTTCTGAAGAGGCATTGTCATTCTGAGAGAGTGTGACACATAAAAACAAATGAATCTTAAATGGTGACACTCATTTGATTTTGAAATCAAAATCATTACATATGAGCGACAGGAGCACAAAATGAACATGAAACATGTTGTCCATCATAAATATTCACAGTTGAATGTTTCTAAAATGGAATTGTCATTCTGAGACAGTGTGACACATAAAAACAAATGAATCTGAAATGATAACATTCATTTGGTATTAGGGTCACAATCACACTACATGAGCTACAGAGGCACAACATCAACACTGGTATTTTTCACAGAAACTGTGAAGTAAGTCAAATTGAAACTTGTTGTCCTTCACAAACATTCACAGTTGTACATTTCTCAAGTGAAATTGTCAGTCTGAGACAGTGTGACACATAAAAACAAAAGAATCTTAAATGGTGACGCTCATTTGATTTTACAGTCAAAATCATTACATATGAGCGACAGGAGCACAAAATGAACATGAAACATGTTGTCCATCATAAATATTCACAGTTGAATGTTTCTAAAGTGGAATTGTCATTCTGAGACAGTGTGACACATAAAAACAAATGAATCTTAAATGGTGACATTCATTTGGTTTACAGTCAAAATCACTACACATTCACGGCAGAAGCACATCAACACTTGTACTTTTCACAGAAACTGAGAAGGAAGTCAAATTAAAACATGTTGTCCTTCATGAACATTCACAGTTGAATGTTTCTGAAGAGGCATTGTCATTCTGAGAGAGTGTGACACATAAAAACAAATGAATCTTAAATGGTGAAACTCATTTGATTTTGAAATCAAAATCATTACATATGAGCGACAGGAGCACAAAATGAACATGAAACATGTTGTCCATCATAAACATTCACCGTAGAATGTTTCTCAAGTGGAATTCACATCCTGAGAGAGTGTGACACATAAAAACAAATGAATCTGAAATGGTGACACTCATTTGATTTTGAAATCAAAATCACACTACATGAGCGACAGAGGCACAACATCAACACTTGTATTTATCACAGAAACTGTGAAGTAAGTCAAATTGAAACTTGTTGTCCTTCACAAACATTCACAGTTGTACATTTCTCAAGTGAAATTGTCAGTCTGAGACGGTGTGACACATAAAAACAGAAGAATCTTAAATGGTGACGCTCATTTGATTTTACAGTCAAAATCATTACATATGAGCGACAGGAGCACAAAATGAACATGAAACATGTTGTCCATCATAAATATTCAAAGCAGAGTGTTTCTAAAGTGGAATTGTCATTCTGAGACAGTGTGACATAAAAAAAATGAATCTTCAAAGGTGATGCTCATTTAATTTGACTTTCAAAATCACACAACATGAGAGACAGGAGTACAACATCGACACTTCTATTTATCACAGAAAACTGTGAAGGAAATCAAATGAAACAATGTTGTCCTTTAAAAACATTCACAGTTAAATGTTTCTAAAGTGGAATTGTCATTCTGACACAGTGTGACACATACAAACAAATGAATCTTAAATGGTGACGCTCATTTGATTTTACAGTCAAAATCATTACATATGAGCGACAGGAGCACAAAATGAACATGAAACATGTTGTCCTTCATAAACATTCACAGTTGAATATTTCTAAAGAGGGGATGTCATTCTGAGACAGTGTGACATAAAAACACATGATTCTTAAATGGTGACGCTCATTTGATTTTACAGTCAAAATCATTACATATGAGCGACAGGAGCACAAAATGAACATGAAACATGTTGTCCATCATAAATATTCACAGTTGAATGTTTCTAAAGTGGAATTGTCATTCTGAGACAGTGTGACACATAAAAACAAATGAATCTTAAATGATAACATTCAATTGGTATTAGGGTCAAAATCACACTACATGAGCTACAGAGGCACAACATCAACACTGGTATTTTTCACAGAAACTGTGAAGTAAGTCAAATTGAAACTTGTTGTCCTTCACAAACATTCACAGTTGTACATTTCTCAAGTGAAATTGTCAGTCTGAGACAGTGTGACACATAAAAACAAAAGAATCTTAAATGGTGACGCTCATTTGATTTTACAGTCAAAATCATTACATATGAGCGACAGGAGCACAAAATGAACATGAAACATGTTGTCCATCATAAATATTCACAGTTGAATGTTTCTAAAGTGGAATTGTCATTCTGAGACAGTGTGACACATAAAAACAAATGAATCTTAAATGGTGACATTCATTTGGTTTACAGTCAAAATCACTACACATTCACGGCAGAAGCACATCAACACTTGTACTTTTCACAGAAACTGAGAAGGAAGTCAAATTAAAACATGTTGTCCTTCATGAACATTCACAGTTGAATGTTTCTGAAGAGGCATTGTCATTCTGAGAGAGTGTGACACATAAAAACAAATGAATCTTAAATGGTGAAACTCATTTGATTTTGAAATCAAAATCATTACATATGAGCGACAGGAGCACAAAATGAACATGAAACATGTTGTCCATCATAAACATTCACCGTAGAATGTTTCTCAAGTGGAATTCACATCCTGAGAGAGTGTGACACATAAAAACAAATGAATCTGAAATGGTGACACTCATTTGATTTTGAAATCAAAATCACACTACATGAGCGACAGAGGCACAACATCAACACTTGTATTTATCACAGAAACTGTGAAGTAAGTCAAATTGAAACTTGTTGTCCTTCACAAACATTCACAGTTGTACATTTCTCAAGTGAAATTGTCAGTCTGAGACGGTGTGACACATAAAAACAGAAGAATCTTAAATGGTGACACTCATTTGATTTTACAGTCAAAATCATTACATATGAGCGACAGGAGCACAAAATGAACATGAAACATGTTGTCCATCATAAATATTCAAAGCAGAGTGTTTCTAAAGTGGAATTGTCATTCTGAGACAGTGTGACATAAAAAAAATGAATCTTCAAAGGTGATGCTCATTTAATTTGACTTTCAAAATCACACAACATGAGAGACAGGAGTACAACATCGACACTTCTATTTATCACAGAAAACTGTGAAGGAAATCAAATGAAACAATGTTGTCCTTTAAAAACATTCACAGTTAAATGTTTCTAAAGTGGAATTGTCATTCTGACACAGTGTGACACATACAAACAAATGAATCTTAAATGGTGACGCTCATTTGATTTTACAGTCAAAATCATTACATATGAGCGACAGGAGCACAAAATGAACATGAAACATGTTGTCCTTCATAAACATTCACAGTTGAATATTTCTAAAGAGGGGATGTCATTCTGAGACAGTGTGACATAAAAACACATGATTCTTAAATGGTGACGCTCATTTGATTTTACAGTCAAAATCATTACATATGAGCGACAGGAGCACAAAATGAACATGAAACATGTTGTCCATCATAAATATTCACAGTTGAATGTTTCTAAAGTGGAATTGTCATTCTGAGACAGTGTGACACATAAAAACAAATGAATCTTAAATGATAACATTCAATTGGTATTAGGGTCAAAATCACACTACATGAGTGACAGAGGCACAACATCAACACTTGTATTTTTCACAGAAACTGTGAAGTAAGTCAAATTAAAACTTATTGTCCTTCACAAACATTCACAGTTGTACATTTCTCAAGTGGAATTGTCATTCTGAGACAGTGTGACACATAAAAACAAATGAATCTTAAATGGTGACACTCATTTGATTTTGAAATCAAAATCACACTACATGAGCGACAGAGGCACAACATCAACACTTGTATTTATCACAGAAACTCTGAAGAAAGTCAAATTAAAACATGTTGTCCTTCACACACATTCACAGTTGAATATGTCTCAAGTGAAATTGTCAGTCTCAGACAGTGTGACACATACAAACAAATGAATCTCAAATGGTGACGCTCATTTGATTTTACAGTCAAAATCATTACATATGAGCGACAGGAGCACAAAATGAACATGAAACATGTTGTCCATCATAAATATTCACAGTTGAATGTTTCTAAAGTGGAATTGTCATTCTGAGACAGTGTGACACATAAAAACAAATGAATCTCAAATGGTGACGCTCATTTGATTTTACAATCAAAAACACACTACATGAGCGACAGAAGCACATCAACACTTGTATTTATCACAGAAACTGTGAAGAAAGTCAAATGAAACCATGTTGTCCTTCATAAACATTCACAGTTGAATATTTCTAAAGAGGCACTGTCATTCTGAGACAGTGTGACATAAAAACACATGAATCTTAAATGGTGACGCTCATTTGATTTTACAGTCAAAATCATTACATATGAGCGACAGGAGCACAAAATGAACATGAAACATGTTGTCCATCATAAATATTCACAGTTGAATGTTTCTAAAATGGAATTGTCATTCTGAGACAGTGTGACACATAAAAACAAATTAATCTGAAATGATAACATTCATTTGGTATTAGGGTCACAATCACACTACATGAGCTACAGAGGCACAACATCAACACTTGTATTTATCACAGAAACTGTGAAGTAAGTCAAATTAAAACTTGTTGTCCTTCACAAACATTCACAGTTGTACATTTCTCGAGTGAAATTGTCAGTCTGAGACAGTGTGACACATAAAAACAAAAGAATCTTAAATGGTGACGCTCATTTGATTTTACAGTCAAAATCATTACATATGAGCGACAGGAGCACAAAATGAACATGAAACATGTTGTCCATCATAAATATTCACAGTTGAATGTTTCTAAAGTGGAATTGTCATTCTGAGACAGTGTGACACATAAAAACAAATGAATCTTAAATGGTGACATTCATTTGGTTTACAGTCAAAATCACTACACATTCACGGCAGAAGCACATCAACACTTGTACTTTTCACAGAAACTGAGAAGGAAGTCAAACTAAAACATGTTGTCCTTCATGAACATTCACAGTTGAATGTTTCTGAAGAGGCATTGTCATTCTGAGAGAGTGTGACACATAAAAACAAATGAATCTTAAATGGTGACACTCATTTGATTTTGAAATCAAAATCATTACATATGAGCGACAGGAGCACAAAATGAACATGAAACATGTTGTCCATCATAAATATTCACAGTTGAATGTTTCTAAAATGGAATTGTCATTCTGAGACAGTGTGACACATAAAAACAAATGAATCTGAAATGATAACATTCATTTGGTATTAGGGTCACAATCACACTACATGAGCTACAGAGGCACAACATCAACACTGGTATTTTTCACAGAAACTGTGAAGTAAGTCAAATTGAAACTTGTTGTCCTTCACAAACATTCACAGTTGTACATTTCTCAAGTGAAATTGTCAGTCTGAGACAGTGTGACACATAAAAACAAAAGAATCTTAAATGGTGACGCTCATTTGATTTTACAGTCAAAATCATTACATATGAGCGACAGGAGCACAAAATGAACATGAAACATGTTGTCCATCATAAATATTCACAGTTGAATGTTTCTAAAGTGGAATTGTCATTCTGAGACAGTGTGACACATAAAAACAAATGAATCTTAAATGGTGACATTCATTTGGTTTACAGTCAAAATCACTACACATTCACGGCAGAAGCACATCAACACTTGTACTTTTCACAGAAACTGAGAAGGAAGTCAAATTAAAACATGTTGTCCTTCATGAACATTCACAGTTGAATGTTTCTGAAGAGGCATTGTCATTCTGAGAGAGTGTGACACATAAAAACAAATGAATCTTAAATGGTGAAACTCATTTGATTTTGAAATCAAAATCATTACATATGAGCGACAGGAGCACAAAATGAACATGAAACATGTTGTCCATCATAAACATTCACCGTAGAATGTTTCTCAAGTGGAATTCACATCCTGAGAGAGTGTGACACATAAAAACAAATGAATCTGAAATGGTGACACTCATTTGATTTTGAAATCAAAATCACACTACATGAGCGACAGAGGCACAACATCAACACTTGTATTTATCACAGAAACTGTGAAGTAAGTCAAATTGAAACTTGTTGTCCTTCACAAACATTCACAGTTGTACATTTCTCAAGTGAAATTGTCAGTCTGAGACGGTGTGACACATAAAAACAGAAGAATCTTAAATGGTGACGCTCATTTGATTTTACAGTCAAAATCATTACATATGAGCGACAGGAGCACAAAATGAACATGAAACATGTTGTCCATCATAAATATTCAAAGCAGAGTGTTTCTAAAGTGGAATTGTCATTCTGAGACAGTGTGACATAAAAAAAATGAATCTTCAAAGGTGATGCTCATTTAATTTGACTTTCAAAATCACACAACATGAGAGACAGGAGTACAACATCGACACTTCTATTTATCACAGAAAACTGTGAAGGAAATCAAATGAAACAATGTTGTCCTTTAAAAACATTCACAGTTAAATGTTTCTAAAGTGGAATTGTCATTCTGACACAGTGTGACACATACAAACAAATGAATCTTAAATGGTGACGCTCATTTGATTTTACAGTCAAAATCATTACATATGAGCGACAGGAGCACAAAATGAACATGAAACATGTTGTCCTTCATAAACATTCACAGTTGAATATTTCTAAAGAGGGGATGTCATTCTGAGACAGTGTGACATAAAAACACATGATTCTTAAATGGTGACGCTCATTTGATTTTACAGTCAAAATCATTACATATGAGCGACAGGAGCACAAAATGAACATGAAACATGTTGTCCATCATAAATATTCACAGTTGAATGTTTCTAAAGTGGAATTGTCATTCTGAGACAGTGTGACACATAAAAACAAATGAATCTTAAATGATAACATTCAATTGGTATTAGGGTCAAAATCACACTACATGAGTGACAGAGGCACAACATCAACACTTGTATTTTTCACAGAAACTGTGAAGTAAGTCAAATTAAAACTTATTGTCCTTCACAAACATTCACAGTTGTACATTTCTCAAGTGGAATTGTCATTCTGAGACAGTGTGACACATAAAAACAAATGAATCTTAAATGGTGACACTCATTTGATTTTGAAATCAAAATCACACTACATGAGCGACAGAGGCACAACATCAACACTTGTATTTATCACAGAAACTCTGAAGAAAGTCAAATTAAAACATGTTGTCCTTCACACACATTCACAGTTGAATATGTCTCAAGTGAAATTGTCAGTCTCAGACAGTGTGACACATACAAACAAATGAATCTCAAATGGTGACGCTCATTTGATTTTACAGTCAAAATCATTACATATGAGCGACAGGAGCACAAAATGAACATGAAACATGTTGTCCATCATAAATATTCACAGTTGAATGTTTCTAAAGTGGAATTGTCATTCTGAGACAGTGTGACACATAAAAACAAATGAATCTCAAATGGTGACGCTCATTTGATTTTACAATCAAAAACACACTACATGAGCGACAGAAGCACATCAACACTTGTATTTATCACAGAAACTGTGAAGAAAGTCAAATGAAACCATGTTGTCCTTCATAAACATTCACAGTTGAATATTTCTAAAGAGGCACTGTCATTCTGAGACAGTGTGACATAAAAACACATGAATCTTAAATGGTGACGCTCATTTGATTTTACAGTCAAAATCATTACATATGAGCGACAGGAGCACAAAATGAACATGAAACATGTTGTCCATCATAAATATTCACAGTTGAATGTTTCTAAAATGGAATTGTCATTCTGAGACAGTGTGACACATAAAAACAAATTAATCTGAAATGATAACATTCATTTGGTATTAGGGTCACAATCACACTACATGAGCTACAGAGGCACAACATCAACACTTGTATTTATCACAGAAACTGTGAAGTAAGTCAAATTAAAACTTGTTGTCCTTCACAAACATTCACAGTTGTACATTTCTCGAGTGAAATTGTCAGTCTGAGACAGTGTGACACATAAAAACAAAAGAATCTTAAATGGTGACGCTCATTTGATTTTACAGTCAAAATCATTACATATGAGCGACAGGAGCACAAAATGAACATGAAACATGTTGTCCATCATAAATATTCACAGTTGAATGTTTCTAAAGTGGAATTGTCATTCTGAGACAGTGTGACACATAAAAACAAATGAATCTTAAATGGTGACATTCATTTGGTTTACAGTCAAAATCACTACACATTCACGGCAGAAGCACATCAACACTTGTACTTTTCACAGAAACTGAGAAGGAAGTCAAACTAAAACATGTTGTCCTTCATGAACATTCACAGTTGAATGTTTCTGAAGAGGCATTGTCATTCTGAGAGAGTGTGACACATAAAAACAAATGAATCTTAAATGGTGACACTCATTTGATTTTGAAATCAAAATCATTACATATGAGCGACAGGAGCACAAAATGAACATGAAACATGTTGTCCATCATAAATATTCACAGTTGAATGTTTCTAAAATGGAATTGTCATTCTGAGACAGTGTGACACATAAAAACAAATGAATCTGAAATGATAACATTCATTTGGTATTAGGGTCACAATCACACTACATGAGCTACAGAGGCACAACATCAACACTGGTATTTTTCACAGAAACTGTGAAGTAAGTCAAATTGAAACTTGTTGTCCTTCACAAACATTCACAGTTGTACATTTCTCAAGTGAAATTGTCAGTCTGAGACAGTGTGACACATAAAAACAAAAGAATCTTAAATGGTGACGCTCATTTGATTTTACAGTCAAAATCATTACATATGAGCGACAGGAGCACAAAATGAACATGAAACATGTTGTCCATCATAAATATTCACAGTTGAATGTTTCTAAAGTGGAATTGTCATTCTGAGACAGTGTGACACATAAAAACAAATGAATCTTAAATGGTGACATTCATTTGGTTTACAGTCAAAATCACTACACATTCACGGCAGAAGCACATCAACACTTGTACTTTTCACAGAAACTGAGAAGGAAGTCAAATTAAAACATGTTGTCCTTCATGAACATTCACAGTTGAATGTTTCTGAAGAGGCATTGTCATTCTGAGAGAGTGTGACACATAAAAACAAATGAATCTTAAATGGTGAAACTCATTTGATTTTGAAATCAAAATCATTACATATGAGCGACAGGAGCACAAAATGAACATGAAACATGTTGTCCATCATAAACATTCACCGTAGAATGTTTCTCAAGTGGAATTCACATCCTGAGAGAGTGTGACACATAAAAACAAATGAATCTGAAATGGTGACACTCATTTGATTTTGAAATCAAAATCACACTACATGAGCGACAGAGGCACAACATCAACACTTGTATTTATCACAGAAACTGTGAAGTAAGTCAAATTGAAACTTGTTGTCCTTCACAAACATTCACAGTTGTACATTTCTCAAGTGAAATTGTCAGTCTGAGACGGTGTGACACATAAAAACAGAAGAATCTTAAATGGTGACGCTCATTTGATTTTACAGTCAAAATCATTACATATGAGCGACAGGAGCACAAAATGAACATGAAACATGTTGTCCATCATAAATATTCAAAGCAGAGTGTTTCTAAAGTGGAATTGTCATTCTGAGACAGTGTGACATAAAAAAAATGAATCTTCAAAGGTGATGCTCATTTAATTTGACTTTCAAAATCACACAACATGAGAGACAGGAGTACAACATCGACACTTCTATTTATCACAGAAAACTGTGAAGGAAATCAAATGAAACAATGTTGTCCTTTAAAAACATTCACAGTTAAATGTTTCTAAAGTGGAATTGTCATTCTGACACAGTGTGACACATACAAACAAATGAATCTTAAATGGTGACGCTCATTTGATTTTACAGTCAAAATCATTACATATGAGCGACAGGAGCACAAAATGAACATGAAACATGTTGTCCTTCATAAACATTCACAGTTGAATATTTCTAAAGAGGGGATGTCATTCTGAGACAGTGTGACATAAAAACACATGATTCTTAAATGGTGACGCTCATTTGATTTTACAGTCAAAATCATTACATATGAGCGACAGGAGCACAAAATGAACATGAAACATGTTGTCCATCATAAATATTCACAGTTGAATGTTTCTAAAGTGGAATTGTCATTCTGAGACAGTGTGACACATAAAAACAAATGAATCTTAAATGATAACATTCAATTGGTATTAGGGTCAAAATCACACTACATGAGCTACAGAGGCACAACATCAACACTGGTATTTTTCACAGAAACTGTGAAGTAAGTCAAATTGAAACTTGTTGTCCTTCACAAACATTCACAGTTGTACATTTCTCAAGTGAAATTGTCAGTCTGAGACAGTGTGACACATAAAAACAAAAGAATCTTAAATGGTGACGCTCATTTGATTTTACAGTCAAAATCATTACATATGAGCGACAGGAGCACAAAATGAACATGAAACATGTTGTCCATCATAAATATTCACAGTTGAATGTTTCTAAAGTGGAATTGTCATTCTGAGACAGTGTGACACATAAAAACAAATGAATCTTAAATGGTGACATTCATTTGGTTTACAGTCAAAATCACTACACATTCACGGCAGAAGCACATCAACACTTGTACTTTTCACAGAAACTGAGAAGGAAGTCAAATTAAAACATGTTGTCCTTCATGAACATTCACAGTTGAATGTTTCTGAAGAGGCATTGTCATTCTGAGAGAGTGTGACACATAAAAACAAATGAATCTTAAATGGTGAAACTCATTTGATTTTGAAATCAAAATCATTACATATGAGCGACAGGAGCACAAAATGAACATGAAACATGTTGTCCATCATAAACATTCACCGTAGAATGTTTCTCAAGTGGAATTCACATCCTGAGAGAGTGTGACACATAAAAACAAATGAATCTGAAATGGTGACACTCATTTGATTTTGAAATCAAAATCACACTACATGAGCGACAGAGGCACAACATCAACACTTGTATTTATCACAGAAACTGTGAAGTAAGTCAAATTGAAACTTGTTGTCCTTCACAAACATTCACAGTTGTACATTTCTCAAGTGAAATTGTCAGTCTGAGACGGTGTGACACATAAAAACAGAAGAATCTTAAATGGTGACGCTCATTTGATTTTACAGTCAAAATCATTACATATGAGCGACAGGAGCACAAAATGAACATGAAACATGTTGTCCATCATAAATATTCAAAGCAGAGTGTTTCTAAAGTGGAATTGTCATTCTGAGACAGTGTGACATAAAAAAAATGAATCTTCAAAGGTGATGCTCATTTAATTTGACTTTCAAAATCACACAACATGAGAGACAGGAGTACAACATCGACACTTCTATTTATCACAGAAAACTGTGAAGGAAATCAAATGAAACAATGTTGTCCTTTAAAAACATTCACAGTTAAATGTTTCTAAAGTGGAATTGTCATTCTGACACAGTGTGACACATACAAACAAATGAATCTTAAATGGTGACGCTCATTTGATTTTACAGTCAAAATCATTACATATGAGCGACAGGAGCACAAAATGAACATGAAACATGTTGTCCTTCATAAACATTCACAGTTGAATATTTCTAAAGAGGGGATGTCATTCTGAGACAGTGTGACATAAAAACACATGATTCTTAAATGGTGACGCTCATTTGATTTTACAGTCAAAATCATTACATATGAGCGACAGGAGCACAAAATGAACATGAAACATGTTGTCCATCATAAATATTCACAGTTGAATGTTTCTAAAGTGGAATTGTCATTCTGAGACAGTGTGACACATAAAAACAAATGAATCTTAAATGATAACATTCAATTGGTATTAGGGTCAAAATCACACTACATGAGCTACAGAGGCACAACATCAACACTGGTATTTTTCACAGAAACTGTGAAGTAAGTCAAATTGAAACTTGTTGTCCTTCACAAACATTCACAGTTGTACATTTCTCAAGTGAAATTGTCAGTCTGAGACAGTGTGACACATAAAAACAAAAGAATCTTAAATGGTGACGCTCATTTGATTTTACAGTCAAAATCATTACATATGAGCGACAGGAGCACAAAATGAACATGAAACATGTTGTCCATCATAAATATTCACAGTTGAATGTTTCTAAAGTGGAATTGTCATTCTGAGACAGTGTGACACATAAAAACAAATGAATCTTAAATGGTGACATTCATTTGGTTTACAGTCAAAATCACTACACATTCACGGCAGAAGCACATCAACACTTGTACTTTTCACAGAAACTGAGAAGGAAGTCAAATTAAAACATGTTGTCCTTCATGAACATTCACAGTTGAATGTTTCTGAAGAGGCATTGTCATTCTGAGAGAGTGTGACACATAAAAACAAATGAATCTTAAATGGTGAAACTCATTTGATTTTGAAATCAAAATCATTACATATGAGCGACAGGAGCACAAAATGAACATGAAACATGTTGTCCATCATAAACATTCACCGTAGAATGTTTCTCAAGTGGAATTCACATCCTGAGAGAGTGTGACACATAAAAACAAATGAATCTGAAATGGTGACACTCATTTGATTTTGAAATCAAAATCACACTACATGAGCGACAGAGGCACAACATCAACACTTGTATTTATCACAGAAACTGTGAAGTAAGTCAAATTGAAACTTGTTGTCCTTCACAAACATTCACAGTTGTACATTTCTCAAGTGAAATTGTCAGTCTGAGACGGTGTGACACATAAAAACAGAAGAATCTTAAATGGTGACGCTCATTTGATTTTACAGTCAAAATCATTACATATGAGCGACAGGAGCACAAAATGAACATGAAACATGTTGTCCATCATAAATATTCAAAGCAGAGTGTTTCTAAAGTGGAATTGTCATTCTGAGACAGTGTGACATAAAAAAAATGAATCTTCAAAGGTGATGCTCATTTAATTTGACTTTCAAAATCACACAACATGAGAGACAGGAGTACAACATCGACACTTCTATTTATCACAGAAAACTGTGAAGGAAATCAAATGAAACAATGTTGTCCTTTAAAAACATTCACAGTTAAATGTTTCTAAAGTGGAATTGTCATTCTGACACAGTGTGACACATACAAACAAATGAATCTTAAATGGTGACGCTCATTTGATTTTACAGTCAAAATCATTACATATGAGCGACAGGAGCACAAAATGAACATGAAACATGTTGTCCTTCATAAACATTCACAGTTGAATATTTCTAAAGAGGGGATGTCATTCTGAGACAGTGTGACATAAAAACACATGATTCTTAAATGGTGACGCTCATTTGATTTTACAGTCAAAATCATTACATATGAGCGACAGGAGCACAAAATGAACATGAAACATGTTGTCCATCATAAATATTCACAGTTGAATGTTTCTAAAGTGGAATTGTCATTCTGAGACAGTGTGACACATAAAAACAAATGAATCTTAAATGATAACATTCAATTGGTATTAGGGTCAAAATCACACTACATGAGCTACAGAGGCACAACATCAACACTGGTATTTTTCACAGAAACTGTGAAGTAAGTCAAATTGAAACTTGTTGTCCTTCACAAACATTCACAGTTGTACATTTCTCAAGTGAAATTGTCAGTCTGAGACAGTGTGACACATAAAAACAAAAGAATCTTAAATGGTGACGCTCATTTGATTTTACAGTCAAAATCATTACATATGAGCGACAGGAGCACAAAATGAACATGAAACATGTTGTCCATCATAAATATTCACAGTTGAATGTTTCTAAAGTGGAATTGTCATTCTGAGACAGTGTGACACATAAAAACAAATGAATCTTAAATGGTGACATTCATTTGGTTTACAGTCAAAATCACTACACATTCACGGCAGAAGCACATCAACACTTGTACTTTTCACAGAAACTGAGAAGGAAGTCAAATTAAAACATGTTGTCCTTCATGAACATTCACAGTTGAATGTTTCTGAAGAGGCATTGTCATTCTGAGAGAGTGTGACACATAAAAACAAATGAATCTTAAATGGTGAAACTCATTTGATTTTGAAATCAAAATCATTACATATGAGCGACAGGAGCACAAAATGAACATGAAACATGTTGTCCATCATAAACATTCACCGTAGAATGTTTCTCAAGTGGAATTCACATCCTGAGAGAGTGTGACACATAAAAACAAATGAATCTGAAATGGTGACACTCATTTGATTTTGAAATCAAAATCACACTACATGAGCGACAGAGGCACAACATCAACACTTGTATTTATCACAGAAACTGTGAAGTAAGTCAAATTGAAACTTGTTGTCCTTCACAAACATTCACAGTTGTACATTTCTCAAGTGAAATTGTCAGTCTGAGACGGTGTGACACATAAAAACAGAAGAATCTTAAATGGTGACGCTCATTTGATTTTACAGTCAAAATCATTACATATGAGCGACAGGAGCACAAAATGAACATGAAACATGTTGTCCATCATAAATATTCAAAGCAGAGTGTTTCTAAAGTGGAATTGTCATTCTGAGACAGTGTGACATAAAAAAAATGAATCTTCAAAGGTGATGCTCATTTAATTTGACTTTCAAAATCACACAACATGAGAGACAGGAGTACAACATCGACACTTCTATTTATCACAGAAAACTGTGAAGGAAATCAAATGAAACAATGTTGTCCTTTAAAAACATTCACAGTTAAATGTTTCTAAAGTGGAATTGTCATTCTGACACAGTGTGACACATACAAACAAATGAATCTTAAATGGTGACGCTCATTTGATTTTACAGTCAAAATCATTACATATGAGCGACAGGAGCACAAAATGAACATGAAACATGTTGTCCTTCATAAACATTCACAGTTGAATATTTCTAAAGAGGGGATGTCATTCTGAGACAGTGTGACATAAAAACACATGATTCTTAAATGGTGACGCTCATTTGATTTTACAGTCAAAATCATTACATATGAGCGACAGGAGCACAAAATGAACATGAAACATGTTGTCCATCATAAATATTCACAGTTGAATGTTTCTAAAGTGGAATTGTCATTCTGAGACAGTGTGACACATAAAAACAAATGAATCTTAAATGATAACATTCAATTGGTATTAGGGTCAAAATCACACTACATGAGCTACAGAGGCACAACATCAACACTGGTATTTTTCACAGAAACTGTGAAGTAAGTCAAATTGAAACTTGTTGTCCTTCACAAACATTCACAGTTGTACATTTCTCAAGTGAAATTGTCAGTCTGAGACAGTGTGACACATAAAAACAAAAGAATCTTAAATGGTGACGCTCATTTGATTTTACAGTCAAAATCATTACATATGAGTGACAGGAGCACAAAATGAACATGAAACATGTTGTCCATCATAAATATTCACAGTTGAATGTTTCTAAAGTGGAATTGTCATTCTGAGACAGTGTGACACATAAAAACAAATGAATCTTAAATGGTGACATTCATTTGGTTTACAGTCAAAATCACTACACATTCACGGCAGAAGCACATCAACACTTGTACTTTTCACAGAAACTGAGAAGGAAGTCAAATTAAAACATGTTGTCCTTCATGAACATTCACAGTTGAATGTTTCTGAAGAGGCATTGTCATTCTGAGAGAGTGTGACACATAAAAACAAATGAATCTTAAATGGTGAAACTCATTTGATTTTGAAATCAAAATCATTACATATGAGCGACAGGAGCACAAAATGAACATGAAACATGTTGTCCATCATAAACATTCACCGTAGAATGTTTCTCAAGTGGAATTCACATCCTGAGAGAGTGTGACACATAAAAACAAATGAATCTGAAATGGTGACACTCATTTGATTTTGAAATCAAAATCACACTACATGAGCGACAGAGGCACAACATCAACACTTGTATTTATCACAGAAACTGTGAAGTAAGTCAAATTGAAACTTGTTGTCCTTCACAAACATTCACAGTTGTACATTTCTCAAGTGAAATTGTCAGTCTGAGACGGTGTGACACATAAAAACAGAAGAATCTTAAATGGTGACACTCATTTGATTTTACAGTCAAAATCATTACATATGAGCGACAGGAGCACAAAATGAACATGAAACATGTTGTCCATCATAAATATTCAAAGCAGAGTGTTTCTAAAGTGGAATTGTCATTCTGAGACAGTGTGACATAAAAAAAATGAATCTTCAAAGGTGATGCTCATTTAATTTGACTTTCAAAATCACACAACATGAGAGACAGGAGTACAACATCGACACTTCTATTTATCACAGAAAACTGTGAAGGAAATCAAATGAAACAATGTTGTCCTTTAAAAACATTCACAGTTAAATGTTTCTAAAGTGGAATTGTCATTCTGACACAGTGTGACACATACAAACAAATGAATCTTAAATGGTGACGCTCATTTGATTTTACAGTCAAAATCATTACATATGAGCGACAGGAGCACAAAATGAACATGAAACATGTTGTCCTTCATAAACATTCACAGTTGAATATTTCTAAAGAGGGGATGTCATTCTGAGACAGTGTGACATAAAAACACATGATTCTTAAATGGTGACGCTCATTTGATTTTACAGTCAAAATCATTACATATGAGCGACAGGAGCACAAAATGAACATGAAACATGTTGTCCATCATAAATATTCACAGTTGAATGTTTCTAAAGTGGAATTGTCATTCTGAGACAGTGTGACACATAAAAACAAATGAATCTTAAATGATAACATTCAATTGGTATTAGGGTCAAAATCACACTACATGAGTGACAGAGGCACAACATCAACACTTGTATTTTTCACAGAAACTGTGAAGTAAGTCAAATTAAAACTTATTGTCCTTCACAAACATTCACAGTTGTACATTTCTCAAGTGGAATTGTCATTCTGAGACAGTGTGACACATAAAAACAAATGAATCTTAAATGGTGACACTCATTTGATTTTGAAATCAAAATCACACTACATGAGCGACAGAGGCACAACATCAACACTTGTATTTATCACAGAAACTCTGAAGAAAGTCAAATTAAAACATGTTGTCCTTCACACACATTCACAGTTGAATATGTCTCAAGTGAAATTGTCAGTCTCAGACAGTGTGACACATACAAACAAATGAATCTCAAATGGTGACGCTCATTTGATTTTACAGTCAAAATCATTACATATGAGCGACAGGAGCACAAAATGAACATGAAACATGTTGTCCATCATAAATATTCACAGTTGAATGTTTCTAAAGTGGAATTGTCATTCTGAGACAGTGTGACACATAAAAACAAATGAATCTCAAATGGTGACGCTCATTTGATTTTACAATCAAAAACACACTACATGAGCGACAGAAGCACATCAACACTTGTATTTATCACAGAAACTGTGAAGAAAGTCAAATGAAACCATGTTGTCCTTCATAAACATTCACAGTTGAATATTTCTAAAGAGGCACTGTCATTCTGAGACAGTGTGACATAAAAACACATGAATCTTAAATGGTGACGCTCATTTGATTTTACAGTCAAAATCATTACATATGAGCGACAGGAGCACAAAATGAACATGAAACATGTTGTCCATCATAAATATTCACAGTTGAATGTTTCTAAAATGGAATTGTCATTCTGAGACAGTGTGACACATAAAAACAAATTAATCTGAAATGATAACATTCATTTGGTATTAGGGTCACAATCACACTACATGAGCTACAGAGGCACAACATCAACACTTGTATTTATCACAGAAACTGTGAAGTAAGTCAAATTAAAACTTGTTGTCCTTCACAAACATTCACAGTTGTACATTTCTCGAGTGAAATTGTCAGTCTGAGACAGTGTGACACATAAAAACAAAAGAATCTTAAATGGTGACGCTCATTTGATTTTACAGTCAAAATCATTACATATGAGCGACAGGAGCACAAAATGAACATGAAACATGTTGTCCATCATAAATATTCACAGTTGAATGTTTCTAAAGTGGAATTGTCATTCTGAGACAGTGTGACACATAAAAACAAATGAATCTTAAATGGTGACATTCATTTGGTTTACAGTCAAAATCACTACACATTCACGGCAGAAGCACATCAACACTTGTACTTTTCACAGAAACTGAGAAGGAAGTCAAACTAAAACATGTTGTCCTTCATGAACATTCACAGTTGAATGTTTCTGAAGAGGCATTGTCATTCTGAGAGAGTGTGACACATAAAAACAAATGAATCTTAAATGGTGACACTCATTTGATTTTGAAATCAAAATCATTACATATGAGCGACAGGAGCACAAAATGAACATGAAACATGTTGTCCATCATAAATATTCACAGTTGAATGTTTCTAAAATGGAATTGTCATTCTGAGACAGTGTGACACATAAAAACAAATGAATCTGAAATGATAACATTCATTTGGTATTAGGGTCACAATCACACTACATGAGCTACAGAGGCACAACATCAACACTGGTATTTTTCACAGAAACTGTGAAGTAAGTCAAATTGAAACTTGTTGTCCTTCACAAACATTCACAGTTGTACATTTCTCAAGTGAAATTGTCAGTCTGAGACAGTGTGACACATAAAAACAAAAGAATCTTAAATGGTGACGCTCATTTGATTTTACAGTCAAAATCATTACATATGAGCGACAGGAGCACAAAATGAACATGAAACATGTTGTCCATCATAAATATTCACAGTTGAATGTTTCTAAAGTGGAATTGTCATTCTGAGACAGTGTGACACATAAAAACAAATGAATCTTAAATGGTGACATTCATTTGGTTTACAGTCAAAATCACTACACATTCACGGCAGAAGCACATCAACACTTGTACTTTTCACAGAAACTGAGAAGGAAGTCAAATTAAAACATGTTGTCCTTCATGAACATTCACAGTTGAATGTTTCTGAAGAGGCATTGTCATTCTGAGAGAGTGTGACACATAAAAACAAATGAATCTTAAATGGTGAAACTCATTTGATTTTGAAATCAAAATCATTACATATGAGCGACAGGAGCACAAAATGAACATGAAACATGTTGTCCATCATAAACATTCACCGTAGAATGTTTCTCAAGTGGAATTCACATCCTGAGAGAGTGTGACACATAAAAACAAATGAATCTGAAATGGTGACACTCATTTGATTTTGAAATCAAAATCACACTACATGAGCGACAGAGGCACAACATCAACACTTGTATTTATCACAGAAACTGTGAAGTAAGTCAAATTGAAACTTGTTGTCCTTCACAAACATTCACAGTTGTACATTTCTCAAGTGAAATTGTCAGTCTGAGACGGTGTGACACATAAAAACAGAAGAATCTTAAATGGTGACGCTCATTTGATTTTACAGTCAAAATCATTACATATGAGCGACAGGAGCACAAAATGAACATGAAACATGTTGTCCATCATAAATATTCAAAGCAGAGTGTTTCTAAAGTGGAATTGTCATTCTGAGACAGTGTGACATAAAAAAAATGAATCTTCAAAGGTGATGCTCATTTAATTTGACTTTCAAAATCACACAACATGAGAGACAGGAGTACAACATCGACACTTCTATTTATCACAGAAAACTGTGAAGGAAATCAAATGAAACAATGTTGTCCTTTAAAAACATTCACAGTTAAATGTTTCTAAAGTGGAATTGTCATTCTGACACAGTGTGACACATACAAACAAATGAATCTTAAATGGTGACGCTCATTTGATTTTACAGTCAAAATCATTACATATGAGCGACAGGAGCACAAAATGAACATGAAACATGTTGTCCTTCATAAACATTCACAGTTGAATATTTCTAAAGAGGGGATGTCATTCTGAGACAGTGTGACATAAAAACACATGATTCTTAAATGGTGACGCTCATTTGATTTTACAGTCAAAATCATTACATATGAGCGACAGGAGCACAAAATGAACATGAAACATGTTGTCCATCATAAATATTCACAGTTGAATGTTTCTAAAGTGGAATTGTCATTCTGAGACAGTGTGACACATAAAAACAAATGAATCTTAAATGATAACATTCAATTGGTATTAGGGTCAAAATCACACTACATGAGCTACAGAGGCACAACATCAACACTGGTATTTTTCACAGAAACTGTGAAGTAAGTCAAATTGAAACTTGTTGTCCTTCACAAACATTCACAGTTGTACATTTCTCAAGTGAAATTGTCAGTCTGAGACAGTGTGACACATAAAAACAAAAGAATCTTAAATGGTGACGCTCATTTGATTTTACAGTCAAAATCATTACATATGAGCGACAGGAGCACAAAATGAACATGAAACATGTTGTCCATCATAAATATTCACAGTTGAATGTTTCTAAAGTGGAATTGTCATTCTGAGACAGTGTGACACATAAAAACAAATGAATCTTAAATGGTGACATTCATTTGGTTTACAGTCAAAATCACTACACATTCACGGCAGAAGCACATCAACACTTGTACTTTTCACAGAAACTGAGAAGGAAGTCAAATTAAAACATGTTGTCCTTCATGAACATTCACAGTTGAATGTTTCTGAAGAGGCATTGTCATTCTGAGAGAGTGTGACACATAAAAACAAATGAATCTTAAATGGTGAAACTCATTTGATTTTGAAATCAAAATCATTACATATGAGCGACAGGAGCACAAAATGAACATGAAACATGTTGTCCATCATAAACATTCACCGTAGAATGTTTCTCAAGTGGAATTCACATCCTGAGAGAGTGTGACACATAAAAACAAATGAATCTGAAATGGTGACACTCATTTGATTTTGAAATCAAAATCACACTACATGAGCGACAGAGGCACAACATCAACACTTGTATTTATCACAGAAACTGTGAAGTAAGTCAAATTGAAACTTGTTGTCCTTCACAAACATTCACAGTTGTACATTTCTCAAGTGAAATTGTCAGTCTGAGACGGTGTGACACATAAAAACAGAAGAATCTTAAATGGTGACACTCATTTGATTTTACAGTCAAAATCATTACATATGAGCGACAGGAGCACAAAATGAACATGAAACATGTTGTCCATCATAAATATTCAAAGCAGAGTGTTTCTAAAGTGGAATTGTCATTCTGAGACAGTGTGACATAAAAAAAATGAATCTTCAAAGGTGATGCTCATTTAATTTGACTTTCAAAATCACACAACATGAGAGACAGGAGTACAACATCGACACTTCTATTTATCACAGAAAACTGTGAAGGAAATCAAATGAAACAATGTTGTCCTTTAAAAACATTCACAGTTAAATGTTTCTAAAGTGGAATTGTCATTCTGACACAGTGTGACACATACAAACAAATGAATCTTAAATGGTGACGCTCATTTGATTTTACAGTCAAAATCATTACATATGAGCGACAGGAGCACAAAATGAACATGAAACATGTTGTCCTTCATAAACATTCACAGTTGAATATTTCTAAAGAGGGGATGTCATTCTGAGACAGTGTGACATAAAAACACATGATTCTTAAATGGTGACGCTCATTTGATTTTACAGTCAAAATCATTACATATGAGCGACAGGAGCACAAAATGAACATGAAACATGTTGTCCATCATAAATATTCACAGTTGAATGTTTCTAAAGTGGAATTGTCATTCTGAGACAGTGTGACACATAAAAACAAATGAATCTTAAATGATAACATTCAATTGGTATTAGGGTCAAAATCACACTACATGAGTGACAGAGGCACAACATCAACACTTGTATTTTTCACAGAAACTGTGAAGTAAGTCAAATTAAAACTTATTGTCCTTCACAAACATTCACAGTTGTACATTTCTCAAGTGGAATTGTCATTCTGAGACAGTGTGACACATAAAAACAAATGAATCTTAAATGGTGACACTCATTTGATTTTGAAATCAAAATCACACTACATGAGCGACAGAGGCACAACATCAACACTTGTATTTATCACAGAAACTCTGAAGAAAGTCAAATTAAAACATGTTGTCCTTCACACACATTCACAGTTGAATATGTCTCAAGTGAAATTGTCAGTCTCAGACAGTGTGACACATACAAACAAATGAATCTCAAATGGTGACGCTCATTTGATTTTACAGTCAAAATCATTACATATGAGCGACAGGAGCACAAAATGAACATGAAACATGTTGTCCATCATAAATATTCACAGTTGAATGTTTCTAAAGTGGAATTGTCATTCTGAGACAGTGTGACACATAAAAACAAATGAATCTCAAATGGTGACGCTCATTTGATTTTACAATCAAAAACACACTACATGAGCGACAGAAGCACATCAACACTTGTATTTATCACAGAAACTGTGAAGAAAGTCAAATGAAACCATGTTGTCCTTCATAAACATTCACAGTTGAATATTTCTAAAGAGGCACTGTCATTCTGAGACAGTGTGACATAAAAACACATGAATCTTAAATGGTGACGCTCATTTGATTTTACAGTCAAAATCATTACATATGAGCGACAGGAGCACAAAATGAACATGAAACATGTTGTCCATCATAAATATTCACAGTTGAATGTTTCTAAAATGGAATTGTCATTCTGAGACAGTGTGACACATAAAAACAAATTAATCTGAAATGATAACATTCATTTGGTATTAGGGTCACAATCACACTACATGAGCTACAGAGGCACAACATCAACACTTGTATTTATCACAGAAACTGTGAAGTAAGTCAAATTAAAACTTGTTGTCCTTCACAAACATTCACAGTTGTACATTTCTCGAGTGAAATTGTCAGTCTGAGACAGTGTGACACATAAAAACAAAAGAATCTTAAATGGTGACGCTCATTTGATTTTACAGTCAAAATCATTACATATGAGCGACAGGAGCACAAAATGAACATGAAACATGTTGTCCATCATAAATATTCACAGTTGAATGTTTCTAAAGTGGAATTGTCATTCTGAGACAGTGTGACACATAAAAACAAATGAATCTTAAATGGTGACATTCATTTGGTTTACAGTCAAAATCACTACACATTCACGGCAGAAGCACATCAACACTTGTACTTTTCACAGAAACTGAGAAGGAAGTCAAACTAAAACATGTTGTCCTTCATGAACATTCACAGTTGAATGTTTCTGAAGAGGCATTGTCATTCTGAGAGAGTGTGACACATAAAAACAAATGAATCTTAAATGGTGACACTCATTTGATTTTGAAATCAAAATCATTACATATGAGCGACAGGAGCACAAAATGAACATGAAACATGTTGTCCATCATAAATATTCACAGTTGAATGTTTCTAAAATGGAATTGTCATTCTGAGACAGTGTGACACATAAAAACAAATGAATCTGAAATGATAACATTCATTTGGTATTAGGGTCACAATCACACTACATGAGCTACAGAGGCACAACATCAACACTGGTATTTTTCACAGAAACTGTGAAGTAAGTCAAATTGAAACTTGTTGTCCTTCACAAACATTCACAGTTGTACATTTCTCAAGTGAAATTGTCAGTCTGAGACAGTGTGACACATAAAAACAAAAGAATCTTAAATGGTGACGCTCATTTGATTTTACAGTCAAAATCATTACATATGAGCGACAGGAGCACAAAATGAACATGAAACATGTTGTCCATCATAAATATTCACAGTTGAATGTTTCTAAAGTGGAATTGTCATTCTGAGACAGTGTGACACATAAAAACAAATGAATCTTAAATGGTGACATTCATTTGGTTTACAGTCAAAATCACTACACATTCACGGCAGAAGCACATCAACACTTGTACTTTTCACAGAAACTGAGAAGGAAGTCAAATTAAAACATGTTGTCCTTCATGAACATTCACAGTTGAATGTTTCTGAAGAGGCATTGTCATTCTGAGAGAGTGTGACACATAAAAACAAATGAATCTTAAATGGTGAAACTCATTTGATTTTGAAATCAAAATCATTACATATGAGCGACAGGAGCACAAAATGAACATGAAACATGTTGTCCATCATAAACATTCACCGTAGAATGTTTCTCAAGTGGAATTCACATCCTGAGAGAGTGTGACACATAAAAACAAATGAATCTGAAATGGTGACACTCATTTGATTTTGAAATCAAAATCACACTACATGAGCGACAGAGGCACAACATCAACACTTGTATTTATCACAGAAACTGTGAAGTAAGTCAAATTGAAACTTGTTGTCCTTCACAAACATTCACAGTTGTACATTTCTCAAGTGAAATTGTCAGTCTGAGACGGTGTGACACATAAAAACAGAAGAATCTTAAATGGTGACGCTCATTTGATTTTACAGTCAAAATCATTACATATGAGCGACAGGAGCACAAAATGAACATGAAACATGTTGTCCATCATAAATATTCAAAGCAGAGTGTTTCTAAAGTGGAATTGTCATTCTGAGACAGTGTGACATAAAAAAAATGAATCTTCAAAGGTGATGCTCATTTAATTTGACTTTCAAAATCACACAACATGAGAGACAGGAGTACAACATCGACACTTCTATTTATCACAGAAAACTGTGAAGGAAATCAAATGAAACAATGTTGTCCTTTAAAAACATTCACAGTTAAATGTTTCTAAAGTGGAATTGTCATTCTGACACAGTGTGACACATACAAACAAATGAATCTTAAATGGTGACGCTCATTTGATTTTACAGTCAAAATCATTACATATGAGCGACAGGAGCACAAAATGAACATGAAACATGTTGTCCTTCATAAACATTCACAGTTGAATATTTCTAAAGAGGGGATGTCATTCTGAGACAGTGTGACATAAAAACACATGATTCTTAAATGGTGACGCTCATTTGATTTTACAGTCAAAATCATTACATATGAGCGACAGGAGCACAAAATGAACATGAAACATGTTGTCCATCATAAATATTCACAGTTGAATGTTTCTAAAGTGGAATTGTCATTCTGAGACAGTGTGACACATAAAAACAAATGAATCTTAAATGATAACATTCAATTGGTATTAGGGTCAAAATCACACTACATGAGCTACAGAGGCACAACATCAACACTGGTATTTTTCACAGAAACTGTGAAGTAAGTCAAATTGAAACTTGTTGTCCTTCACAAACATTCACAGTTGTACATTTCTCAAGTGAAATTGTCAGTCTGAGACAGTGTGACACATAAAAACAAAAGAATCTTAAATGGTGACGCTCATTTGATTTTACAGTCAAAATCATTACATATGAGCGACAGGAGCACAAAATGAACATGAAACATGTTGTCCATCATAAATATTCACAGTTGAATGTTTCTAAAGTGGAATTGTCATTCTGAGACAGTGTGACACATAAAAACAAATGAATCTTAAATGGTGACATTCATTTGGTTTACAGTCAAAATCACTACACATTCACGGCAGAAGCACATCAACACTTGTACTTTTCACAGAAACTGAGAAGGAAGTCAAATTAAAACATGTTGTCCTTCATGAACATTCACAGTTGAATGTTTCTGAAGAGGCATTGTCATTCTGAGAGAGTGTGACACATAAAAACAAATGAATCTTAAATGGTGAAACTCATTTGATTTTGAAATCAAAATCATTACATATGAGCGACAGGAGCACAAAATGAACATGAAACATGTTGTCCATCATAAACATTCACCGTAGAATGTTTCTCAAGTGGAATTCACATCCTGAGAGAGTGTGACACATAAAAACAAATGAATCTGAAATGGTGACACTCATTTGATTTTGAAATCAAAATCACACTACATGAGCGACAGAGGCACAACATCAACACTTGTATTTATCACAGAAACTGTGAAGTAAGTCAAATTGAAACTTGTTGTCCTTCACAAACATTCACAGTTGTACATTTCTCAAGTGAAATTGTCAGTCTGAGACGGTGTGACACATAAAAACAGAAGAATCTTAAATGGTGACACTCATTTGATTTTACAGTCAAAATCATTACATATGAGCGACAGGAGCACAAAATGAACATGAAACATGTTGTCCATCATAAATATTCAAAGCAGAGTGTTTCTAAAGTGGAATTGTCATTCTGAGACAGTGTGACATAAAAAAAATGAATCTTCAAAGGTGATGCTCATTTAATTTGACTTTCAAAATCACACAACATGAGAGACAGGAGTACAACATCGACACTTCTATTTATCACAGAAAACTGTGAAGGAAATCAAATGAAACAATGTTGTCCTTTAAAAACATTCACAGTTAAATGTTTCTAAAGTGGAATTGTCATTCTGACACAGTGTGACACATACAAACAAATGAATCTTAAATGGTGACGCTCATTTGATTTTACAGTCAAAATCATTACATATGAGCGACAGGAGCACAAAATGAACATGAAACATGTTGTCCTTCATAAACATTCACAGTTGAATATTTCTAAAGAGGGGATGTCATTCTGAGACAGTGTGACATAAAAACACATGATTCTTAAATGGTGACGCTCATTTGATTTTACAGTCAAAATCATTACATATGAGCGACAGGAGCACAAAATGAACATGAAACATGTTGTCCATCATAAATATTCACAGTTGAATGTTTCTAAAGTGGAATTGTCATTCTGAGACAGTGTGACACATAAAAACAAATGAATCTTAAATGATAACATTCAATTGGTATTAGGGTCAAAATCACACTACATGAGTGACAGAGGCACAACATCAACACTTGTATTTTTCACAGAAACTGTGAAGTAAGTCAAATTAAAACTTATTGTCCTTCACAAACATTCACAGTTGTACATTTCTCAAGTGGAATTGTCATTCTGAGACAGTGTGACACATAAAAACAAATGAATCTTAAATGGTGACACTCATTTGATTTTGAAATCAAAATCACACTACATGAGCGACAGAGGCACAACATCAACACTTGTATTTATCACAGAAACTCTGAAGAAAGTCAAATTAAAACATGTTGTCCTTCACACACATTCACAGTTGAATATGTCTCAAGTGAAATTGTCAGTCTCAGACAGTGTGACACATACAAACAAATGAATCTCAAATGGTGACGCTCATTTGATTTTACAGTCAAAATCATTACATATGAGCGACAGGAGCACAAAATGAACATGAAACATGTTGTCCATCATAAATATTCACAGTTGAATGTTTCTAAAGTGGAATTGTCATTCTGAGACAGTGTGACACATAAAAACAAATGAATCTCAAATGGTGACGCTCATTTGATTTTACAATCAAAAACACACTACATGAGCGACAGAAGCACATCAACACTTGTATTTATCACAGAAACTGTGAAGAAAGTCAAATGAAACCATGTTGTCCTTCATAAACATTCACAGTTGAATATTTCTAAAGAGGCACTGTCATTCTGAGACAGTGTGACATAAAAACACATGAATCTTAAATGGTGACGCTCATTTGATTTTACAGTCAAAATCATTACATATGAGCGACAGGAGCACAAAATGAACATGAAACATGTTGTCCATCATAAATATTCACAGTTGAATGTTTCTAAAATGGAATTGTCATTCTGAGACAGTGTGACACATAAAAACAAATTAATCTGAAATGATAACATTCATTTGGTATTAGGGTCACAATCACACTACATGAGCTACAGAGGCACAACATCAACACTTGTATTTATCACAGAAACTGTGAAGTAAGTCAAATTAAAACTTGTTGTCCTTCACAAACATTCACAGTTGTACATTTCTCGAGTGAAATTGTCAGTCTGAGACAGTGTGACACATAAAAACAAAAGAATCTTAAATGGTGACGCTCATTTGATTTTACAGTCAAAATCATTACATATGAGCGACAGGAGCACAAAATGAACATGAAACATGTTGTCCATCATAAATATTCACAGTTGAATGTTTCTAAAGTGGAATTGTCATTCTGAGACAGTGTGACACATAAAAACAAATGAATCTTAAATGGTGACATTCATTTGGTTTACAGTCAAAATCACTACACATTCACGGCAGAAGCACATCAACACTTGTACTTTTCACAGAAACTGAGAAGGAAGTCAAACTAAAACATGTTGTCCTTCATGAACATTCACAGTTGAATGTTTCTGAAGAGGCATTGTCATTCTGAGAGAGTGTGACACATAAAAACAAATGAATCTTAAATGGTGACACTCATTTGATTTTGAAATCAAAATCATTACATATGAGCGACAGGAGCACAAAATGAACATGAAACATGTTGTCCATCATAAATATTCACAGTTGAATGTTTCTAAAATGGAATTGTCATTCTGAGACAGTGTGACACATAAAAACAAATGAATCTGAAATGATAACATTCATTTGGTATTAGGGTCACAATCACACTACATGAGCTACAGAGGCACAACATCAACACTGGTATTTTTCACAGAAACTGTGAAGTAAGTCAAATTGAAACTTGTTGTCCTTCACAAACATTCACAGTTGTACATTTCTCAAGTGAAATTGTCAGTCTGAGACAGTGTGACACATAAAAACAAAAGAATCTTAAATGGTGACGCTCATTTGATTTTACAGTCAAAATCATTACATATGAGCGACAGGAGCACAAAATGAACATGAAACATGTTGTCCATCATAAATATTCACAGTTGAATGTTTCTAAAGTGGAATTGTCATTCTGAGACAGTGTGACACATAAAAACAAATGAATCTTAAATGGTGACATTCATTTGGTTTACAGTCAAAATCACTACACATTCACGGCAGAAGCACATCAACACTTGTACTTTTCACAGAAACTGAGAAGGAAGTCAAATTAAAACATGTTGTCCTTCATGAACATTCACAGTTGAATGTTTCTGAAGAGGCATTGTCATTCTGAGAGAGTGTGACACATAAAAACAAATGAATCTTAAATGGTGAAACTCATTTGATTTTGAAATCAAAATCATTACATATGAGCGACAGGAGCACAAAATGAACATGAAACATGTTGTCCATCATAAACATTCACCGTAGAATGTTTCTCAAGTGGAATTCACATCCTGAGAGAGTGTGACACATAAAAACAAATGAATCTGAAATGGTGACACTCATTTGATTTTGAAATCAAAATCACACTACATGAGCGACAGAGGCACAACATCAACACTTGTATTTATCACAGAAACTGTGAAGTAAGTCAAATTGAAACTTGTTGTCCTTCACAAACATTCACAGTTGTACATTTCTCAAGTGAAATTGTCAGTCTGAGACGGTGTGACACATAAAAACAGAAGAATCTTAAATGGTGACGCTCATTTGATTTTACAGTCAAAATCATTACATATGAGCGACAGGAGCACAAAATGAACATGAAACATGTTGTCCATCATAAATATTCAAAGCAGAGTGTTTCTAAAGTGGAATTGTCATTCTGAGACAGTGTGACATAAAAAAAATGAATCTTCAAAGGTGATGCTCATTTAATTTGACTTTCAAAATCACACAACATGAGAGACAGGAGTACAACATCGACACTTCTATTTATCACAGAAAACTGTGAAGGAAATCAAATGAAACAATGTTGTCCTTTAAAAACATTCACAGTTAAATGTTTCTAAAGTGGAATTGTCATTCTGACACAGTGTGACACATACAAACAAATGAATCTTAAATGGTGACGCTCATTTGATTTTACAGTCAAAATCATTACATATGAGCGACAGGAGCACAAAATGAACATGAAACATGTTGTCCTTCATAAACATTCACAGTTGAATATTTCTTAAGAGGGGATGTCATTCTGAGACAGTGTGACATAAAAACACATGATTCTTAAATGGTGACGCTCATTTGATTTTACAGTCAAAATCATTACATATGAGCGACAGGAGCACAAAATGAACATGAAACATGTTGTCCATCATAAATATTCACAGTTGAATGTTTCTAAAGTGGAATTGTCATTCTGAGACAGTGTGACACATAAAAACAAATGAATCTTAAATGATAACATTCAATTGGTATTAGGGTCAAAATCACACTACATGAGCTACAGAGGCACAACATCAACACTGGTATTTTTCACAGAAACTGTGAAGTAAGTCAAATTGAAACTTGTTGTCCTTCACAAACATTCACAGTTGTACATTTCTCAAGTGAAATTGTCAGTCTGAGACAGTGTGACACATAAAAACAAAAGAATCTTAAATGGTGACGCTCATTTGATTTTACAGTCAAAATCATTACATATGAGCGACAGGAGCACAAAATGAACATGAAACATGTTGTCCATCATAAATATTCACAGTTGAATGTTTCTAAAGTGGAATTGTCATTCTGAGACAGTGTGACACATAAAAACAAATGAATCTTAAATGGTGACATTCATTTGGTTTACAGTCAAAATCACTACACATTCACGGCAGAAGCACATCAACACTTGTACTTTTCACAGAAACTGAGAAGGAAGTCAAATTAAAACATGTTGTCCTTCATGAACATTCACAGTTGAATGTTTCTGAAGAGGCATTGTCATTCTGAGAGAGTGTGACACATAAAAACAAATGAATCTTAAATGGTGAAACTCATTTGATTTTGAAATCAAAATCATTACATATGAGCGACAGGAGCACAAAATGAACATGAAACATGTTGTCCATCATAAACATTCACCGTAGAATGTTTCTCAAGTGGAATTCACATCCTGAGAGAGTGTGACACATAAAAACAAATGAATCTGAAATGGTGACACTCATTTGATTTTGAAATCAAAATCACACTACATGAGCGACAGAGGCACAACATCAACACTTGTATTTATCACAGAAACTGTGAAGTAAGTCAAATTGAAACTTGTTGTCCTTCACAAACATTCACAGTTGTACATTTCTCAAGTGAAATTGTCAGTCTGAGACGGTGTGACACATAAAAACAGAAGAATCTTAAATGGTGACACTCATTTGATTTTACAGTCAAAATCATTACATATGAGCGACAGGAGCACAAAATGAACATGAAACATGTTGTCCATCATAAATATTCAAAGCAGAGTGTTTCTAAAGTGGAATTGTCATTCTGAGACAGTGTGACATAAAAAAAATGAATCTTCAAAGGTGATGCTCATTTAATTTGACTTTCAAAATCACACAACATGAGAGACAGGAGTACAACATCGACACTTCTATTTATCACAGAAAACTGTGAAGGAAATCAAATGAAACAATGTTGTCCTTTAAAAACATTCACAGTTAAATGTTTCTAAAGTGGAATTGTCATTCTGACACAGTGTGACACATACAAACAAATGAATCTTAAATGGTGACGCTCATTTGATTTTACAGTCAAAATCATTACATATGAGCGACAGGAGCACAAAATGAACATGAAACATGTTGTCCTTCATAAACATTCACAGTTGAATATTTCTAAAGAGGGGATGTCATTCTGAGACAGTGTGACATAAAAACACATGATTCTTAAATGGTGACGCTCATTTGATTTTACAGTCAAAATCATTACATATGAGCGACAGGAGCACAAAATGAACATGAAACATGTTGTCCATCATAAATATTCACAGTTGAATGTTTCTAAAGTGGAATTGTCATTCTGAGACAGTGTGACACATAAAAACAAATGAATCTTAAATGATAACATTCAATTGGTATTAGGGTCAAAATCACACTACATGAGTGACAGAGGCACAACATCAACACTTGTATTTTTCACAGAAACTGTGAAGTAAGTCAAATTAAAACTTATTGTCCTTCACAAACATTTACAGTTGTACATTTCTCAAGTGGAATTGTCATTCTGAGACAGTGTGACACATAAAAACAAATGAATCTTAAATGGTGACACTCATTTGATTTTGAAATCAAAATCACACTACATGAGCGACAGAGGCACAACATCAACACTTGTATTTATCACAGAAACTCTGAAGAAAGTCAAATTAAAACATGTTGTCCTTCACACACATTCACAGTTGAATATGTCTCAAGTGAAATTGTCAGTCTCAGACAGTGTGACACATACAAACAAATGAATCTCAAATGGTGACGCTCATTTGATTTTACAGTCAAAATCATTACATATGAGCGACAGGAGCACAAAATGAACATGAAACATGTTGTCCATCATAAATATTCACAGTTGAATGTTTCTAAAGTGGAATTGTCATTCTGAGACAGTGTGACACATAAAAACAAATGAATCTCAAATGGTGACGCTCATTTGATTTTACAATCAAAAACACACTACATGAGCGACAGAAGCACATCAACACTTGTATTTATCACAGAAACTGTGAAGAAAGTCAAATGAAACCATGTTGTCCTTCATAAACATTCACAGTTGAATATTTCTAAAGAGGCACTGTCATTCTGAGACAGTGTGACATAAAAACACATGAATCTTAAATGGTGACGCTCATTTGATTTTACAGTCAAAATCATTACATATGAGCGACAGGAGCACAAAATGAACATGAAACATGTTGTCCATCATAAATATTCACAGTTGAATGTTTCTAAAATGGAATTGTCATTCTGAGACAGTGTGACACATAAAAACAAATTAATCTGAAATGATAACATTCATTTGGTATTAGGGTCACAATCACACTACATGAGCTACAGAGGCACAACATCAACACTTGTATTTATCACAGAAACTGTGAAGTAAGTCAAATTAAAACTTGTTGTCCTTCACAAACATTCACAGTTGTACATTTCTCGAGTGAAATTGTCAGTCTGAGACAGTGTGACACATAAAAACAAAAGAATCTTAAATGGTGACGCTCATTTGATTTTACAGTCAAAATCATTACATATGAGCGACAGGAGCACAAAATGAACATGAAACATGTTGTCCATCATAAATATTCACAGTTGAATGTTTCTAAAGTGGAATTGTCATTCTGAGACAGTGTGACACATAAAAACAAATGAATCTTAAATGGTGACATTCATTTGGTTTACAGTCAAAATCACTACACATTCACGGCAGAAGCACATCAACACTTGTACTTTTCACAGAAACTGAGAAGGAAGTCAAACTAAAACATGTTGTCCTTCATGAACATTCACAGTTGAATGTTTCTGAAGAGGCATTGTCATTCTGAGAGAGTGTGACACATAAAAACAAATGAATCTTAAATGGTGACACTCATTTGATTTTGAAATCAAAATCATTACATATGAGCGACAGGAGCACAAAATGAACATGAAACATGTTGTCCATCATAAATATTCACAGTTGAATGTTTCTAAAATGGAATTGTCATTCTGAGACAGTGTGACACATAAAAACAAATGAATCTGAAATGATAACATTCATTTGGTATTAGGGTCACAATCACACTACATGAGCTACAGAGGCACAACATCAACACTGGTATTTTTCACAGAAACTGTGAAGTAAGTCAAATTGAAACTTGTTGTCCTTCACAAACATTCACAGTTGTACATTTCTCAAGTGAAATTGTCAGTCTGAGACAGTGTGACACATAAAAACAAAAGAATCTTAAATGGTGACGCTCATTTGATTTTACAGTCAAAATCATTACATATGAGCGACAGGAGCACAAAATGAACATGAAACATGTTGTCCATCATAAATATTCACAGTTGAATGTTTCTAAAGTGGAATTGTCATTCTGAGACAGTGTGACACATAAAAACAAATGAATCTTAAATGGTGACATTCATTTGGTTTACAGTCAAAATCACTACACATTCACGGCAGAAGCACATCAACACTTGTACTTTTCACAGAAACTGAGAAGGAAGTCAAATTAAAACATGTTGTCCTTCATGAACATTCACAGTTGAATGTTTCTGAAGAGGCATTGTCATTCTGAGAGAGTGTGACACATAAAAACAAATGAATCTTAAATGGTGAAACTCATTTGATTTTGAAATCAAAATCATTACATATGAGCGACAGGAGCACAAAATGAACATGAAACATGTTGTCCATCATAAACATTCACCGTAGAATGTTTCTCAAGTGGAATTCACATCCTGAGAGAGTGTGACACATAAAAACAAATGAATCTGAAATGGTGACACTCATTTGATTTTGAAATCAAAATCACACTACATGAGCGACAGAGGCACAACATCAACACTTGTATTTATCACAGAAACTGTGAAGTAAGTCAAATTGAAACTTGTTGTCCTTCACAAACATTCACAGTTGTACATTTCTCAAGTGAAATTGTCAGTCTGAGACGGTGTGACACATAAAAACAGAAGAATCTTAAATGGTGACGCTCATTTGATTTTACAGTCAAAATCATTACATATGAGCGACAGGAGCACAAAATGAACATGAAACATGTTGTCCATCATAAATATTCAAAGCAGAGTGTTTCTAAAGTGGAATTGTCATTCTGAGACAGTGTGACATAAAAAAAATGAATCTTCAAAGGTGATGCTCATTTAATTTGACTTTCAAAATCACACAACATGAGAGACAGGAGTACAACATCGACACTTCTATTTATCACAGAAAACTGTGAAGGAAATCAAATGAAACAATGTTGTCCTTTAAAAACATTCACAGTTAAATGTTTCTAAAGTGGAATTGTCATTCTGACACAGTGTGACACATACAAACAAATGAATCTTAAATGGTGACGCTCATTTGATTTTACAGTCAAAATCATTACATATGAGCGACAGGAGCACAAAATGAACATGAAACATGTTGTCCTTCATAAACATTCACAGTTGAATATTTCTAAAGAGGGGATGTCATTCTGAGACAGTGTGACATAAAAACACATGATTCTTAAATGGTGACGCTCATTTGATTTTACAGTCAAAATCATTACATATGAGCGACAGGAGCACAAAATGAACATGAAACATGTTGTCCATCATAAATATTCACAGTTGAATGTTTCTAAAGTGGAATTGTCATTCTGAGACAGTGTGACACATAAAAACAAATGAATCTTAAATGATAACATTCAATTGGTATTAGGGTCAAAATCACACTACATGAGCTACAGAGGCACAACATCAACACTGGTATTTTTCACAGAAACTGTGAAGTAAGTCAAATTGAAACTTGTTGTCCTTCACAAACATTCACAGTTGTACATTTCTCAAGTGAAATTGTCAGTCTGAGACAGTGTGACACATAAAAACAAAAGAATCTTAAATGGTGACGCTCATTTGATTTTACAGTCAAAATCATTACATATGAGCGACAGGAGCACAAAATGAACATGAAACATGTTGTCCATCATAAATATTCACAGTTGAATGTTTCTAAAGTGGAATTGTCATTCTGAGACAGTGTGACACATAAAAACAAATGAATCTTAAATGGTGACATTCATTTGGTTTACAGTCAAAATCACTACACATTCACGGCAGAAGCACATCAACACTTGTACTTTTCACAGAAACTGAGAAGGAAGTCAAATTAAAACATGTTGTCCTTCATGAACATTCACAGTTGAATGTTTCTGAAGAGGCATTGTCATTCTGAGAGAGTGTGACACATAAAAACAAATGAATCTTAAATGGTGAAACTCATTTGATTTTGAAATCAAAATCATTACATATGAGCGACAGGAGCACAAAATGAACATGAAACATGTTGTCCATCATAAACATTCACTGTAGAATGTTTCTCAAGTGGAATTCACATCCTGAGAGAGTGTGACACATAAAAACAAATGAATCTGAAATGGTGACACTCATTTGATTTTGAAATCAAAATCACACTACATGAGCGACAGAGGCACAACATCAACACTTGTATTTATCACAGAAACTGTGAAGTAAGTCAAATTGAAACTTGTTGTCCTTCACAAACATTCACAGTTGTACATTTCTCAAGTGAAATTGTCAGTCTGAGACGGTGTGACACATAAAAACAGAAGAATCTTAAATGGTGACGCTCATTTGATTTTACAGTCAAAATCATTACATATGAGCGACAGGAGCACAAAATGAACATGAAACATGTTGTCCATCATAAATATTCAAAGCAGAGTGTTTCTAAAGTGGAATTGTCATTCTGAGACAGTGTGACATAAAAAAAATGAATCTTCAAAGGTGATGCTCATTTAATTTGACTTTCAAAATCACACAACATGAGAGACAGGAGTACAACATCGACACTTCTATTTATCACAGAAAACTGTGAAGGAAATCAAATGAAACAATGTTGTCCTTTAAAAACATTCACAGTTAAATGTTTCTAAAGTGGAATTGTCATTCTGACACAGTGTGACACATACAAACAAATGAATCTTAAATGGTGACGCTCATTTGATTTTACAGTCAAAATCATTACATATGAGCGACAGGAGCACAAAATGAACATGAAACATGTTGTCCTTCATAAACATTCACAGTTGAATATTTCTAAAGAGGGGATGTCATTCTGAGACAGTGTGACATAAAAACACATGATTCTTAAATGGTGACGCTCATTTGATTTTACAGTCAAAATCATTACATATGAGCGACAGGAGCACAAAATGAACATGAAACATGTTGTCCATCATAAATATTCACAGTTGAATGTTTCTAAAGTGGAATTGTCATTCTGAGACAGTGTGACACATAAAAACAAATGAATCTTAAATGATAACATTCAATTGGTATTAGGGTCAAAATCACACTACATGAGTGACAGAGGCACAACATCAACACTTGTATTTTTCACAGAAACTGTGAAGTGTGAGTTGTCTGTGTGTGTAGCCCTGCGATCGGCTGGCGACCGGTTCAGGGTGTACCCCGCCTCTCGCCCATTGCTAGCTGGGATAGGCTCCAGCCCCCCGCAACCCCGAAATGGGATGCGCGGGTAAAGAAGATGAATGAATGAATGAATGAAAACATTCATTTGGTTTACAGTCAAAATCACTACACATTCGCGGCAAGAGCACATCAACACTTGTACTTTTCACAGAAACTGTGAAGGAAGTCAAATTAAAACATGTTGTCCTTCATGAACATTCACAGTTGAATGTTTCTGAAGAGGCATTGTCATTCTGAGAGAGTGTGACACATAAAAACAAATGAATCTGAAATGATAACATTCATTTGGTATTAGGGTCAAAATCACACTACATGAGCGACAGAGGCACAACATCAACACTGGTATTTTTCACAGAAACTGTGAAGTAAGTCAAATTAAAACTTGTTGTCCTTCACAAACATTCACAGTTGTACATTTCTCAAGTGAAATTGTCAGTCTGAGACAGTGTGACACATAAAAACAAAAGAATCTTAAATGGTGACGCTCATTTGATTTTACAGTCAAAATCATTACATATGAGCGACAGGAGCACAAAATGAACATGAAACATGTTGTCCATCATAAATATTCACAGTTGAATGTTTCTAAAGTGGAATTGTCATTCTGAAGCAGTGTGACACATGAAAACAAATGAATCTTAAATGATAACATTCATTTGGTATTAGGGTCAAAATCACACTACATGAGCGACACAGGCATAACATCAACACTTGTATTTTTCACAGAAACTGTCAAGTAAGTCAAATTAAAACTTGTTGTCCATCATAAACATTCACCGTTGAATGTTTCTCAAGTGAAATTGTCAGTCTCAGACAGTGTGACATATAAAAACAAATGAATCTTAAATGGTGACGCTCATTTGATTTTACTTTCAAAATAGCACAACATAAGTGACAGGATCACAACATAAACACTTGTATTGTTCACAGAAACTGTGAAGGAAGTCAAATGAAACCATATTGTCCTTCACAAACATTCACAGTTGAATGTTTCTAAAGTGGAATTGTCATTCAGAGACAGTGTGACACATGAAAACAAATGAATCTTAAATGATAACATTCATTTGGTATTAGGGTCAAAATCACACTACATGAGCGACACAGGCATAACATCAACACTTGTATTTTTCACAGAAACTGTGAAGTAAGTCAAATTAAAACTTATTGTCCTTCACAAACATTCACAGTTGTACATTTCTCAAGTGAAATTGTCAGTCTGAGACAGTGTGAGACATAAAAACAAAAGAATCTTAAATGGTGACGCTCATTTGATTTTACAGTCAAAATCACACTACATGAGCAACAGAAGTACAACATCAACACTGGTATTTTTCATAGTAACTGTGGAGGAAGTCAAATTAAAACATGTTGTCCATCAAGAACATTCACAGTTGAATGTTTCTAAAGTGGAATTGTCATTCTGAGACAGTGTGACACATAAAAACAAATGAATCTTAAATGGTGACGCTCATTTGATTTTGAAATCAAAATCACACTACATGAGCGACAGAGGCACAACATCAACACTTGTATTTATCACAGAAACTGTGAAGAAAGTCAAATTAAAACATGTTGTCCTTCACAAACATTCACAGTTGAATGTTTCTAAAGTGGAATTGTCATTCAGAGACAGTGTGACACATAAAAACAAATGAATCTTAAATGGTGACGCTCATTTGATTTTACAGTCAAAATCATTACATATGAGCCACAAGAAGAAGAAGAAGAATCGGGGGGACACATTCCCCTTTATTTGTCACACACATGCACATGCTGGACACTGCACACGAGGTGAAATTTGACTTCCGCCTTTAACCCATCCTGGTCGTCCCTCCTCCGCGGCAGACCAGGAGCGGTGGGCAGCCAGACCGGCGCCCGGGGACCCATCTTCGGCGTCACCATTGGTCAGGTGGTGATCTTCTTGCATGTTTTTAGTGGGGGTATATTTTTACGGAGGATACCCCAGGTGAACACAGAAAGGCCCTCCTCGAGCAGCAGGCACCGAAGGCATGGTGGGGGACACACCCCCGGTGCCCGCAGCGAGAATCGAACCCGGGACCTTCTTGCTGTGAGGCGACAGTGTTGCCACCGTGCCACCGTGTCCATCATAAATATTCACAGTTGAATGTTTCTAAAGTGGAATTGACATTCTGAGACAGTGTGACACATAAAAACAAATGAATCTTAAATGGTGATGCTCATTTGATATCTCAGTCAAAATCACATTACATGAGCGACAGAAGCACAAACTGAACACTTGTCATATTTGTCACAGTAACTGAAACAGAAGCCAAATTAAACAAGACTGTCCTTCAAAAACATTCACATTTGAGTGTTTTTCAGCTCCAGATTTAGTTCCAAGACAGTTTGGCACATAAAAACAGCCACACTTTTAACAGTGACTAGTGATATTAGTGCTTCCTCTGGTGAGTTTGTATTTCCTTCTGGCTATTTGCTGTGTATGTGCAGTAACTGCAATGTAAGTCAAATGAAGCCACATTTTCCTTCATGAACATCATTTGAGTGTGTCTGAGATGGAAATTTCATTTGAAAAAAGGTTTGTTTTGTTTGCGTGTGTGTGTGTGTGTGTGCTACCACCGTAGAATGTGCGTATTGTGGAGATCTCATGAAGCTCATCTGTTCTATCCGATGCAGCCACAGGTATGATCAAGTAAGCTGAGCAGTATATCACACCCTTCTCAGATGAAAGGGATCCTGGATCGCTGTGTTTCGCTCCATGTCATTCCACAATATGAGGAGACTAATGAAAAAAAGCAATACAGAAATAAATACTATCATTATTATCAAAAATAATAATCAAAATAATATCTTATAGCTAGATCTTATACAGCGCTTTTCAGGGTACAACAGTGCAAGTAATGAAATAAATGAACAGATCAGTACATACATACATACATACACGAATATATGGCAGTTGACATGCTCACAATCTTTGGCTCCTTCTCTGAAATGGTAAAACCATAAACAATGTACTCCACTACGAGATCTCTCCAGATCGCTCTCTCTGACTTTTTTCAGCGAAGGTCTAAGGTAATGTGCGCTCTTCGAAGGTACTTAGTGTTTTCAATAACAGGCAAAGAGGGTGTTGATGCTCTCTCTGGTGATCTCATATTGTAACTACACTTGTTAAAATTTACTGGCTGGTCATTCTATGTGGGCCACACTGATACCCTTCAAGAATATCCACAGTTGGGTGTCTCTGAACTGGAAGTTTGATACTCAGAACTAATGGCACTTCATTAGAGCTTCACCCAAAATAGTCATGTTCATTTGATTTCAGTGTCAACATCACATGACCTCAGTGTCAGAGGCACAAAATAAACATTTGTTTTATGCAGGGAACATTTCCAATTTAAGCGAAGCGAAACCAAGCCATTCTTCACTGACACTCACATTTGAGTGTGTCTGAGATGGAAACGGTTTACCAAAGAGTCAATAAAAATAAAAGAGATAGAAAAAATGAGAATTTAAAATGAGAATAAGGGAGCACAGGACAGTACTGGGATGTTCCTCAGTAAACTAATAAATCACCTCAGGGATGTGCCATATCATATCATATATTCATGATAATGCCAGTATAATTTCTGTGATTACAAAATTCATATTGTATCGTCTCCCGTCTCGTCGTCTTCCACTTATCCAGGTCTGGGTCGCGGGGGCAGCAGCCTCAGCAAGGAAACCCAGACAGCCCTCTCCGCAGCCACTTCCACCAGCTCCTGCTGAGGGATCCCAAGGCGTTCCCAGGCCAGCCGAGAGACATAATCCCTCCAGTGTCCTGGGTCCGCCCCCGTGGTGTCCTCCCTGACGGTCCAATCCCCGGACACAGAAGCTGTCTGAAATTCATATTTTGATAATGGTAATATTTTGACAAGTTGAAAAAAATCTGTTTGTATGGAAATACAGTTTATCTTTGTGGATTGTTTTGATGCAAATTGACAAGAAGACTGCTGACATATAATGCCTTTTATCTTGTGCTTCTGGAGGAATGTGTTTTTTATGGACACATAAGGAATTGTTAATACATCACATGTCTTAAAGGGAAATTGGTATAATGTTTTCCCCAGAGACCACAGGGAATTCAAATACTATATGTGTGTGTGTGTGTGTGTGTGTGTGTGTGTGTGTGTATCTATGTATGTCCATCTATAGACTTAATTTTATTGTTGCAATATAACAATAACAATTAGTAGATTGATTTGCATTTTAAAAAATCAGCCAAGACAGAATTCTGTGAAAAGGCTGAACATTCAGGTTGCAGTTTGAAGGTCAAGTGAATTTTATTTAATTTTATTTTCTATATAGTGCCAGCTCACAACATAAGCCATTTGAGAATACCTTTCGTATAGAACAGGTCAATATCTTGTCTTTTATTAAACAAACTATATAACCTTATCTTATTTATCTTATTTACAGGAGGACATGTCATTTCTGTCTCTACGTGGTCGCATGTTTACAATTCTTCTCTGCTCTCTGGATCGGTGCGCGCGCACACACACACGCACACCCACGCGTAAACAAAGACACCTGCACACACACACACACACACACAGACATGTGTGTGCACACCCACCCACCAGCGGGCAGAGAGCGCTTTTTCTCTGAGTACATGTGGTCCATACATAGAGCAGTGGTTCCCTACCATTATATTAGGAAGGCCACCCCCCCCCTTGAAGGTCAGGTTGATTTTATTTGATTTTATTTTCTATATAGCGCTAGATCACAACATAAGTCATTTGAGAATACATTTCCTATAGAACAGGTCTATACCTTGTCCCTTTATTAAACACAATACAGCACAAACTCAATAGCCTTATCTTATTATCTTACTTACAGGAGGGCATGTCATTTCTGTCTCTATATGGTCGCACGTTTACATTGCTCCTCTGCTCTCTGTATCGTGCACGGCGGAATTCCACCCTGATGTCCGCCTGTGACCCACTTTTGGACCGTGACCCACCAGTTGAGAAAAAAATCACCACATAGAAATGGCCTTGCAGATACAGAGAGCATTAAGAGTCCATAATAAATTACCTGGTGTGGGATCAATAAAGTCCTATCTTGTCTTATGTCAATCATCTTTCATCGTAATGAGGATGACTTCATTAAATCATCATACCTAGTGACAACTAATTAGTCCTTCTTGTATGTTATCCTTCGCCTGTTGAAATATTGCACATCTACAAAAAAATTTGTATTAAGTATCTCAGTGAAGCCAAACTGTGAGACTGCACCTTCAACATGTTCAGAAGAACACGGCAAGCTGCCTTCACTTTGTGAGGCAGGAGGACCAAGCTGATAAATAGGCCTCAAAATGTCTTTCTGAAAGAGTGAAACATACATTTTTACAATTCTTCAAATGACGCACTGATAACTCTTTTAGAAGCAAATTTAATCTATTCAAGGTACATGTCTGTCCTCACTCATATATATTCTGAATCTCCTCATCAGTATTCTGAATAGCAGATGCTGGAATAAAATACCATCCTTCTAAATTTATGTAAAACTACACACATTTCAGAGAATAACAATTCACTGAAATAAGACATGTCCCCAACAATGTCCTCAGTATCTGACACACTGACAGTTTCCTGTATGGTACTCTATGCTGTAAAAAGGTAAAAGAACATTTAGAGTTGGCATCTTTCAATGGGCCACAACTCACATGTCTGTGTTTACTGGACCTTTGGCAACTAAGGTTAAATGAAGATTTTAAAATGAACAGTTTTGCATGCTCTCACTGGGCAGGTATTCACTTGCATTTTCATGTTGCTATTGCCATATCCTGTGCAACTCACAATGTCCCATTTCAGTCATGCCTGGAAATGGAGACCACATTTTTTCAAAAGCACTTTTGCCAGACTCACAATGTCCCATTATGGTGAGAATGCAGCATATCCAATAAAAAAAAAAAAAAAAAAGAAAAGAAAAGAAAAAGAAAAAAAAAACACCTGCTGCTTTCAACCTATTCCAACACACATGAAAATACAAGTGAACGGATTCTCTGCAAGTGAAACAGCAAGAATGTTACATCTTAAAAATCAAACCGCCATATATCCACCATACCGTATGGCACATCAGCCTGTAATAAGTTCAGTCATGCCTGCAAATGGAGACCACCGTTTTTTCCAAAAGCAACCTTGCAAGACTTGCTAATCAAACACAATTTCATCAACAAAAGTGTATGTAGATTCCACACATATGAAAAAGCCACAACTTCACCTCAAATTACCACACATCTTGCATGAAACTAACAGCATAACATTAGCTAACTCTCAGCATATTATGGCATATTAGCCTGCAATAAGTTCAGTCGTGCCTGCAAATGGAGACCACATTTTTTCAAAAGCACTTTTGCCAGACTTGCTAATCACAGACTCACAATGTCCCATTATGGTGAGAATGCAGTGTAGCACATCAAAAAAAAAAAAAAAAAAAAAAAAAAAAAAACTGCTTTCAACCTAATCCAACACACATGTGTAAATGGATTCTCCGCAAGTGAAACAGCAATAATGTTACATCTTAAAAATCAAACGGCCATATATCCACCATACTATACGGCACATTAGGCTTTGCAAGACTTGCTAATCAAACACAATTTCATCAACGAAAAGCTACAACTTCACCTCAAACTAGCACACATCTAGCACGAAACTAACAGCATAACATTAGCTAACTCTCAGCATACTATGGCATATTAGCCTGTAATATGTTCAGTCATGCAGGGAAACGGGGTCCGCGTTTTACCAAAGCACTTTAGCAAAAATCAGTAATCACAGGCAATAGTGGTGGAGACAAAAAGAAAATAAAAGCCTTCATTGTTAACATGACTTAACATGCATAGCATTAACGTTACCTGACGTTACCACAGTCTAAGCTCTGGCGATGACAGTCGCCATCCCGAACACAAATGCATGGATAATCTTAATTATTCCAATCATATTACAGTGCTTACCTTGCTAACGTTGACTTGATCTTGCTGATAACTGAAGATGGGCTGTAACAATGTCCAAAAATGTCAGACGAGGATGGTGGGCGCCGTCCTGACAGTACCACCGTTGCGCAGCGCATAGTTAATGTGCTGTTTGAATGATGCGTCAAAGATGTTTGAATGCAGGAGCTCTTTCTGTCCACACCCTGTATTCAAATGTACAATGCATTAAAGATCCTTTGAAAAAAAAAAACAAAAAAAAAAAAACAAAACGCCACCTGGACTCCAGAATAGAAACATCTTTGATGTTCCGTTCATCCAGCACACCAAGGACATCTTTGAAGTATTCCCAATAGAAGTGACGTCAACGTCTGCGTCCCCGTAGTCCCTCTGACTTCTCTGGACTTCGTCGTTGTTCCAGCCCGTCTTCCCTTGCCGATCAGGTCAAGTCAACGTTAGCAAGGTAAGCGTTTTAACAATTTAATAATTTTAATTTTTGATCTGACTCAGATTATCCTCTCTGGGACATAGGCTAAATTGATAGCATTTTGTTGTCTTTCTTTCGTTAATGAAATTGTGTTTGATTAGCAAGTCTTGCAAAGGTGCTTTGCAGGCATGACTGAACTTATTACAGGCTAATGTGCCATATAGTATCGTTAATGTTACGCTGTTTCATGGTGGATATATGCGGGTTTGATTTTTAAGATGTGATATTATTGCTGTTTCACGTGTATTTTCACGTGTGTTGGAATAGGTTGAAAGCAGGTGTCTTTTTTGTTTGGTTTTTTTTTTGGATGTGCTGCATTATCACCATAATGGGACGTTGTGAGTCTGTGATTAGCGAGTCTGGCAAAAGTGCTTTTGAAAAATTGTGGTCTCCATTTGCAGGCACGACTGAACTTATTACAGGCTAATGTGCCATATAGTATCGTTAATGTTACGCTGTTTCATGGTGGATATATGCGGGTTTGATTTTTAAGATGTGATATTATTGCTGTTTCAGGTGTATTTTCACGTGTGTTGGAATAGGTTGAAAGCAGGTGTCTTTTTTTTTTTTCTTTTTTTTTTGGATATGCTGCATTCTCATCATAATGGGACGTTGCGAGTCTGTGATTACCGAGTCTGGCAAAAGTGCTTTTGAAAATTGTGGTCTCCATTTCCAGGCATGACTGTGTGTGTGAGTTGCACAGAATATGGCAATAGCAACATGAAAATGCAAGTGAATACCTGTGTGGTGGATTAAATTAGCACTTTTAACTGCCCAGTGAGAGCATGCAAAACTGTTCATTTTAAAATCTTCATTTAACCTTAGTTGCCAAAGGTCCAGTAAACACAGACATGTGAGTTGTGGCCCATTGAAAGATACCAACTCTAAATGTTCTTTTACCTTTTTACAGCATAGAGTACCATACAGGAAACTGTCAGTGTGTCAGATACTGAGGACATTGTTGGGGACATGTCTTATTTCAGTGAATTGTGTCTCTGAAATGTGTGTAGTTTTACATAAATTTAGAAGGATGGTATTTTATTCCAGCATCTGCTATTCAGAATACTGATGAGGAGATTCAGAATATATATGAGTGAGGACAGACATGTACCTTGAATAGATTAAATTTGCTTCTAAAAGAGTTATCAGTGCGTCATTTGAAGAATTGTAAAAATGTATGTTTCACTCTTTCAGAAAGACATTTTGAGGCCTATTTATCAGCTTGGTCCTCCTGCCTCACAAAGTGAAGGCAGCTTGCCGTGTTCTTCTGAACATGTTGAAGGTGCAGTCTCACAGTTTGGCTTCACTGAGATACTTAATACAAATTTTTTTGTAGATGTGCAATATTTCAACAGGGGAAGGATAACATACAAGAAAGACTGATTAGTTGTCACTAGGTATGATGATTTAATGAAGTCATCCTCATTGCGATGAAAGATGATTGACATAAGACAAGATAGGACTTTATTGATCCCAACCCTACACCAAATAATGTTATTATGGACTCTTAATGCACCCTGTTTCTGCAAGGCCATTTCTATGTGGTGACTTTTTTCTCAACTATCCTCTAAATCTGGTGGGTCATGGTCCAAACGGGGGTCATTTTTTAGCATGGTTACTCTTTTCCATGTATGCTACTGTGCTTTATTTTAATTTTTGAAACAACACAATGTGCGCATATATGCTCTGGTATGTCGTGTGCCTCCGCATATCGTATAAATAATCATGGTGGGCCGCCATGGCCAAAAATGCCCGGGCCATTTTTTGGTCCCAGTCCAGCCCCGGCTATATGTATGGACCACATGTACTCAGTGAAAAAGCGCTCTCTGCCCGCTGGTGGGAGTGTGTGTGTGCGTGGGGGGGGGGGGGGGGGGGGGGGGGGGGGGGTGTCATGCTGTCATGTAAATAAGATAAACATAAGGCTATTGACTTTGTTTTGGAAAAGTATTCTCAAATGGCTCAGGATCCGATTCAAGTTCGAACATGTACATTGAACTACTGAAGGACTCAGTCTATTCATTGCCGCCATGTCCACTACTTTCACACGCTACGTGAGCCTAAGCTCTCCCCATTACCATGGTAACGTGGGTGGGCAGCAGCAGCAGCTGATTTGCATTTAAAGCTACAGACACCAGAAACAGCACATTCTGAAAGGGGCTGAAACAGAGGGAAACAGGGGGATGAGAATCTTTTTCAAAAAGCTATTTCCAGCAAACAGCTTCAAAAACATGTTTTATGGAAATCATAGTAATTTATTGAAAAAGCTTCATAATATGGGACCTTTTAAACAGTCTGACAGCTGTTGGGAAGGACTTGCAGTGGCGTTCTTTCTTATGGACTGGATACAGCAGTCTGTTACTATTATGCACTTGATTTTCTGATGACAGATTATGGACATATATTGTACAGCAGTGATTTTCAACTGGTGGGTCGCGGTCCAAAAGTGGGTCTCGTACCCGTTTTCAGTGGCCTTTGACCGGGGAAAACAGAAAAAGATAATGAGCAGGGAAGGGTTCATTTAGCTATGCTGTTCATTTATTATGGACTCTTAATGCTCTCTGTATTTGCGAGGCCATTTTTCTGTGGTGACTTTTTTCTCAACTGTCATCTGCATCAGTGATTCTCAATTGGTGGGTCGCGGTCCAAAAGTGGCTTGCGGAACCGTTTTCAGTGGGTCGCGGGTCTTTGCCTGGGGAGAAAAAAAAGATAATGAAAAAGGAAGGGTTAACTTAGTCATGCTATTCATTTATTATGGAGACGAACACAGACACAAACACTGAAAGGAATCATGGTCTTCATGTGTTTATTTTAATGACAGCAGTCAATATAACAACTGAACAGTTAGGCTCTGGGCGAACATTTCCAGAGCCTCTTGATATGGGAAGTCTGGCCTATTTATCGAGTTAAAACACAGATATTTTTGTCTGCCCCCCTAACATGATGATAGGGGAAACACTGCTCTATGTATGAACCACATGTACTCCTGTATTGTACATGTACAGGAAAAGCGCTCTCTGTCCGCTGGTGGGAGTGTGCGCGCACACACGTGTGTGTGTGTGTGTGTGTGTGTGTGTGTGTGTGTGTGTGTGTGTGTGTGTGTGTGTGTGCGTGCGTGTGTGTGCGTGCGTGTGCATGTGTGTGTGCGCGCACATCGGGGCGGAACTCCGCTTTGCGCGATGCAGAGAGCAGAGGAGAAGTGCAAACGCGCGACCATGGAAAAACAGAAATGGCATGTCGTCTTGTAAATAAGATACATAAGACTATTTAGTACCAAGACATAAAATGTGATCACAAAAAAAAGTTGTGAGTTATGAAAATCTCATATGTACGTCGCTTTGGATAAAAGCGTCTGCCAAATGACAAATTAATTTTAATTGTAAAAAGTGTGAGGTTAAATAGTTCAGTTTGGTGGAGCTTGTATGGTACCTCGGTAAAAAGAGCACATGAGGGGTGCTCTCACTCTCTTTAATTTGAGGAAGAAGGAGAGGCACTGCTGGGCTTTGTTTGCCACTGATGCAGTGTTTGTTGTTCAGGAGAGGTCCTCAGTAATTTGGTGCTGCTCACCCTCTCACAGCAGAACGATTTGTGGTAAGCAGGGGGTGTTGGGGGTGGGTTCTCCAGAAGTCAATTACAATCTCCTTTGTTTTCCCCACATTCAGGGAGAGATTGGTATTTCCACACCACATGGCCAGTGGGTTCACCTCGTCCCTGTAATTGGTCTCATCACTGTTGCTGATGCTGACCTGTGCTGCATGTGATCTCTCTGTGACCAAGTCCTGCCACCACTTCCAGAGGAGGTTGCTCAGGCCAAGCTTAACTGCTGAGGAATGATCGTCAGTGGACCGGTTGGCCTGATATGAATACTGAAACAGGTCCAGGAGAGAGGGGAGGCTGGATCTTATTTGTTGCATGGCAAGCCTTTCAAAGCACTTCATGATGGCAGAGGTCAGTGAAGCAGGGCGCTAGAGTTTCCACACCCATGTAACTATTAGCATTTGAGTCTGAGCTCATAAGAGCAGTCACAAAAATGAATGAAATCACTTTTGACATGCTAAACATTAAACACACTCATGAGAAACTTGTTTTTCTCTTCTTGGCACTAGATACACTGCAGACACACAGCACAGCATATAGAGACACATTAGCTTTTGTAGCTGATAATTAGCCTGTTCAGCCACTGTCAGTATTCAATACAAACAAATTATTAGACTTCTTGTCAATTTGGTATCAAAACAGTCCACAAAGATAAACTGTAGTTCCATACAAACAGATTTTTTCAACTTGACACCACCGGGCGGACCCAGGACATGCTGGAGGGATTATGTCTCTCAGCTGGCCTCAGAACGCCTTGGGATCCCTCAGCAGGAGCTGGTGGAAGTGGCTGCGGAGAGGGCTGTCAGGGCTTCCTTGCTGATGCTACTGCCCCCGCGACCCGGACCCCGATAAGCGGAAGATGACGAGACGAGAGATGAGACAATATGAATTTTGTAATCACAGAAATTATACTGGCATTATCATGAATATATGATAAGATATGGCACATCCCTGAGGTGATTTATTAATTTACTGAGGAACATCCCAGTACTGTCCAGTGCTCCCTTATTCTCATTTTAAATCCAATGGGGATTTGAAGTATATCCTGATATACTGATATACTGTCAATAGTTTCACCTCTTTATTCTTTATCTTTTATTTTTATCAACTCTTTGATAAACCATTTTCATCTGAGACACACTCAAATGTGGGTGTTAATGAAGTATGGCTTGGTTTTGTTTTGCTTAAATTGCCAATGTTCTACGCACACAGCAAATGTTCATTTATGCCTCTGACACTGAGGTCACGTGATGTTGACACTGAAATCACATGAACGTGACTATTTTGGGTGAAGCTCTTATAAAGTACCATTAGGTCTGAGAATCAAACTTCCAGCTCAGAGACACTCAACTGTGGATATTCTTGAAGGATATCATAGTGTGGCCCACATAGAATGACCAGCCAGTAAATTTTAACAAGTGTAGTTACAATATGAGATCACCAGGGAGAGCATTGATGCCCTCTTTGCCTGTTATTGAAAACACTCAATATTTTCTAGAAGAGCACCTTACCTTAGACCGTCGCTGAGAAAAGTCAAAGAGAGACAGCAATCTGGAAGAGGTCTTGTAGTGGAGTATATTGTTAAAGGTTTTACCATTTCAGAGAAGAAAGGAGTCAAAGATTGTGAGCATTTCAAATGCAATGTATTTGTGTATGTATGTATGTAAATATGTATTGATCTATTCACTTATTTCATTACTTGCACCGTCTTTGAGCACACTGAAAAGCGCTGCATAAGATCTATCTATAAGATATTATTATTAGGATTATGATTTTTAATTACAATTAAATTGTTGATTTCTGTATTGCTTTTTTTTCTAGTCTCCTCATATTGTGGAACGACATGGAGCGAAACACAGCGATCCAGTATCTCTTTCATCCGAGGAGGGTGTGATGTACTGCTCAGCTTACTTGAGCAACTTACCTGTGGCTGCATCAGATGGAACAGATGAGCTTCATGAGATCTCTACAATGCACACAGTCTGAAGTGGTAGCACACACACACGTACACAAGCACACATCACCAAAACAAACCTTTTTTTAAATTAAATTTATGCTTGTCTCGCTCATCCAATGTGATTTTGACAGTAAAATCAGATGAATGTCATTATTTAAAATTCAGCCGTTTTGTGTCAAGCTGTCTTAGAATGACGATTCCCCTCCCCACCCTCTGCTCTCCTCCTCAACACTTTCATTAAGGCCGTGTGGATTTGTTCCTATTTTATTAACCCAGTCTCTCTCAGCTCTTCGTCTCTGGGCCGTGGACCAGTGTAGATTACACTATAGGGCCAGGGGATGCACTGCATCCAAGTCATGGGAGACAAAATGCTGAAAAACATGCCGGTCAGTATTCTTTTGTTTTACAACATTGTATTTATGACATGTAAACTGTACATGTATTGTCAGGCTTGTTTCTCACACATATCTTTTACAAATCACCATATGCACACAATTTTTAAAGGTCCTTTAAATGTGGTTGTGTCCAAGGAATTAACCGAATTGTGATGAATTATGGATTTACATTTTATAGAGGGATTATGCTTGTTAAGATATCCAAAAACATTGCAAATTCCTCCTCAAAAAATGTTTTTAATTGCTCAGATGTCTTCTTATGTATTAATCTCACTATAAAGGCTGTCCACATCAATTGTGAATAGAAAAGAGCGGACCTTGTGTGTAAAGTCCGGATCCTGGGATTGGACCCTGTTCTGAGCTGGTGTGTTCGGATTGTTGTTTGACGTACGGGGATGCTGGTACCGACACGGTCGGTAATTATTCCAGCCGTTATTGCGGTTGATGTACAGGCGATAAATGTATGATGAGCAGGCGGTCACCCGCTGTTGTCCTCCAGCATACCAACGGGTACGCATGTGGCCGTGCGGCGGCACTAAAAACTCCGCAGGGGCTGCTTGAAAACAGCCGTGGGACTGCTGGTTAGCGCTGGTCAATTGTGCATATTATTGAATGACACGACTTATTTTGACTACGTATGTAGTTTATGTTAAAAATGCAACTGGTGTTCATCTTGTCATATGTTGTGCTTTTCTCGCTCAAATAGCGTTACTCTGACAGGAAAATGACATGAATGTGATTATTTTAGATTCATTTGTATTAATGTGTCAAACTGTCTGAGAATGACATTTCCATTTTAGGAAAATGATTTCTTGCATGTTTTTGAAGGACAGCATGGTTTATTTTGAATTCGTGTTGAGTTAGTGTGAAAAGTGCAGCAAGTGTTGATTTTGTGCTTATCTGCTCAAATAGCGTCTTGAGCTTTTCTCGCTCAAATAGCGTTATTCTGACAGGAAAATGACATGAATGTGGTTATTTTAGATTCGTTTGTATTAATGTGTCAAACTGTCTGAGAATGACAATTCCACTTTAGAAACATCAATTCTTGCATGTTATTGAAGGACAGCACGGTTTATTTTAAATTCGTGTTGCGTTAGTGTGAAAATTGCAGCAAGTATTGATTTTGTGCTTATCTGCTCAATGAGCGTCTTTTCGTGCTGTTCTCGCTTAAATAGCGTTATTCTGATAGGACAATGACAGAATGTGATTATTTTAGATTCATTTGTATTTGTGTCAAACTGTCTGAGAATGACAATTCCACTTTAGAAACATCAATTCTTGCATGTTTTTGAAGGACAGCATGGTTTATTTTGAATTCGTGTTGAGTTACTATGAAAAGTGCACCCAATGTTGATTTTGTCCTTATCTCGCTTAAATAGCGTTATTCTGACAGGAAAATGACATGAATGTGATTATTTTAGATTCATTTGTATTGATGTGTCAAACTGTCATAGAACGACATTTCCACTTTAGAAACATGAATTCTTGCATGTTATTGAAGGACAGCATGGTTTCTTTTGAATTCATGTTGAGTTCGTGTGAAAAGTGCAGCGTGTTAATTTTGTGCTTATCTGCTCAAATTGCGTATTTTCGTGCTGTTTCCGCTCAAATAGCGTTACTCTGAAAGGAAAATGACATGAATGTGATTATTTTAGATTCGTTTGTATTAATGTGTCAAACTGTCTGAGAATGACATTTCCACTTTAGAAACATCAATTCTTGCATGTTTTTGAAGGACAGCATGGTTTATTTTGAATTCGTGTTGAGTGAGTGTGAAAAGTGCAGCAAGTGTTGATTTTGTGCTTATCTGCTTTATGAGCGTCTTGTGCTTTTCTCGCTCAAATAGCGTCTTATTGTACTTTTCTCGCTCATATAGCGTTATTCTGACTTGAAAATGACAGAATATGATTATTTTAGATTCATTTGTATTTATTTGTCAAACTGTCATAGAATGACATTTCCACTTTAGAAACATCAATTCTTGCATGTTTTTGAAGGACAGCATGGTTTATTTTGAATTCGTGTTGAGTTAGTGTGAAAAGTGCAGCAAGTGTTGATTATGTGCTGATCTGCTCAATGAGCGTCTTTTCGTGCTGTTCTCGCTTAAATAGCGTTATTCTGATAGGAAAATGACAGAATGTAATTATTTTGTATTTGTGTCAAACTGTCTGAGAATGACATTTCCACTTTAGAAACATCAATTCTTGCATGTTTTTAAAGGACAGCATGGTTTATTTTGAATTCGTGTTCAATTACTATGAAAAGTGCACCCAATGTTGATTTTGTCCTTTTCTCGCTTAAATAGCGTTATTCTGACAGGAAAATGACATGAATGTGATTATTTTAGATTCATTTGTATTGATGTGTCAAACTGTCATAGAATGACATTTCCACTTTAGAAACATCAATTCTTGCATGTTTTTGAAGGACAGCATGGTTTATTTTGAATCCGTGTTGAGTTAGTGTGAAAAGTGCAGCAAGTGTTGATTTTGTGCTTTTCTCGCTCAAATAGTGTCTTATTGTGCTTTTCTCGCTCAAATAGCGTTATTCTGACTTGAAAATGACAGAATATGATTATTTTAGATTCATTTGTATTTATTTGTCAAACTGTCATAGAATGACATTTCCACTTTGGAAACATCAACTGTTGCATGGTTTTGAAGGACAGCATGGTTTATATTGAATTCGTGTTGAGTTAGTGTGAAAAGTGCAGCAAGTATTGATTTTGGGCTTATCTGCTCAAAGAGCGTCTTGTGCTTTTCTCGCTTAAATAGCGTTATTCTGATAGGAAAATGACAGAATGTTATTATTTTTGATTCATTTGTATTTGTGTCAAACAGTCTGAGAATGACAATTCCACTTTAGAAACATCAAGTCTTGCATGTTTTTGAAGGCCAGCATGGTTTCTTTTGAATTCGTGTTGAGTTAGTGTGAAAAGTGCCGCAAGTGTTGATTTTGTGCTTTTCTCGCTCAAATAGTGTCTTATTGTGCTTTTCTCGCTCAAATAGCGTTATTCTGACTTGAAAATGACAGAATATGATTATTTTAGATTCATTTGTATTTATTTGTCAAACTGTCATAGAATGACATTTCCACTTTAGAAACATCAATTCTTGCATGTTTTTGAAGGACAGCATGGTTTATTTTGAATTCGTGTTGAGTTAGTGTGAAAAGTGCAGCAAGTGTTGATTATGTGCCGATCTGCTCAATGAGCGTCTTTTCGTGCTGTTCTCGCTTAAATAGCGTTATTCTGATAGGAAAATGACAGAATGTAATTATTTTGTATTTGTGTCAAACTGTCTGAGAATGACATTTCCACTTTAGAAACATCAAGTCTTGCATGTTTTTGAAGGACAGCATGGTTTATTTTGAATTCGTGTTGAGTTAGTGTGAAAGGTGCAGCAAATATTGATTTTGTGCTTATCTGCTCAAATAGCGTCTTATTGTGCTTTTCTCGCTCAAATAGCGTTATTCTGACGGGAAAATGACATGAATGTGGTTATTTTAGATTCGTTTGTATTAATGTGTCAAACTGTCTGAGAATGACATTTCCACTTTAGAAACATGAATTCTTGCATGTTATTGAAGGACAGCATGGTTTCTTTTGAATTCGTGTTGAGTTAGTGTGAAAAGTGCCGCAAGTGTTGATTTTGTGCTTTTCTCGCTCAAATTTTGTCTTATTGTGCTTTTCTCGCTCAAATAGCGTTATTCTGACTTGAAAATGACAGAATATGATTATTTTAGATTCATTTGTATTTATTTTTCAAACTGTCTGAGAATGACATTTCCACTTTAGAAACATGAATTCTTGCATGTTATTGAAGGACAGCATGGTTTCTTTTGAATTCGTGTTGAGTTAGTGTAAAAAGTCCAGCAAGTGTTGATTTTGTGCTTATCTGCTCAATGAGCGTCTTTTCGTGCTGTTCTCGCTTAAATAGCGTTATTCTGATAGGAAAATGACAGAATGTAATTATTTTGTATTTGTGTCAAACTGTCTGAGAATGACATTTCCACTTTAGAAACATCAAGTCTTGCATGTTTTTAAAGGACAGCATGGTTTATTTTGAATTCGTGTTCAATTACTATGAAAAGTGCACCCAATGTTGATTTTGTCCTTTTCTCGCTTAAATAGCGTTATTCTGACAGGAAAATGACATGAATGTGATTATTTTAGATTCATTTGTATTGATGTGTCAAACTGTCATAGAATGACATTTCCACTTTAGAAACATCAATTCTTGCATGTTTTTGAAGGACAGCATGGTTTATTTTGAATTCGTGTTGAGTTAGTGTGAAAAGTGCCGCAAGTGTTGATTTTGTGCTTTTCTCGCTCAAATAGTGTCTTATTGTGCTTTTCTCGCTCAAATAGCGTTATTCTGACTTGAAAATGACAGAATATGATTATTTTAGATTCATTTGTATTTATTTGTCAAACTGTCTGAGAATGACATTTCCACTTTAGAAACATGAATTCTTGCATGTTATTGAAGGACAGCATGGTTTCTTTTGAATTCGTGTTGAGTTAGTGTAAAAAGTCCCGCAAGTCTTGATTTTGTGCTTATCTGCTCAATGAGCGTCTTTTCGTGCTGTTCTCGCTTAAATAGCGTTATTCTGATAGGAAAATGACAGAATGTAATTATTTTGTATTTGTGTCAAACTGTCATAGAATGACATTTCCACTTTAGAAACATCAATTCTTGCATGTTTTTGAAGGCCAGCATGGTTTCTTTTGAATTCGTGTGGAGTTAGTGTGAAAAGTGCAGTATATGTTCATTTTGTGCTTTTCTCGCTCAAATAGCGTTATTTTGAGCTGAAAATGACGGAATATGAGTATGTTAGATTCATTTGTATTTATTTGTCAAACTGTCATAGAATGACATTTCCACTTTAGAAACATCAATTCTTGCATGTTTTTGAAGGCCAGCATGGTTTCTTTTGAATTCGTGTGGAGTTAGTGTGAAAAGTGCAGTATATGTTCATTTTGTGCTTTTCTCGCTCAAATAGCGTTATTTTGACCTGAAAATGACGGAATATGAGTATGTTACATGCATTTGTATTTATTTGTCAAACTGTCATAGAATGACATTTCCACTTTAGAAACATCAATTCTTGCATGTTTTTGAAGGCCAGCATGGTTTCTTTTGAATTCGTGTGGAGTTAGTGTGAAAAGTGCAGTATATGTTCATTTTGTGCTTTTCTCGCTCAAATAGCGTTATTTTGAGCTGAAAATGACGGAATATGAGTATGTTAGATTCATTTGTATTTATTTGTCAAACTGTCATAGAATGACATTTCCACTTTAGAAACATCAATTCTTGCATGTTTTTGAAGGCCAGCATGGTTTCTTTTGAATTCGTGTGGAGTTAGTGTGAAAAGTGCAGTATATGTTCATTTTGTGCTTTTCTCGCTCAAATAGCGTTATTTTGACCTGAAAATGACGGAATATGAGTATGTTAGATGCATTTGTATTTATTTGTCAAACTGTCATAGAATGACATTTCCACTTTAGAAACATCAATTCTTGCATGTTTTTGAAGGCCAGCATGGTTTCTTTTGAATTCGTGTGGAGTTAGTGTGAAAAGTGCAGTATATGTTCATTTTGTGCTTTTCTCGCTCAAATAGCGTTATTTTGAGCTGAAAATGACGGAATATGAGTATGTTAGATTCATTTGTATTTATTTGTCAAACTGTCATAGAATGACATTTCCACTTTAGAAACATCAATTCTTGCATGTTTTTGAAGGCCAGCATGGTTTCTTTTGAATTCGTGTGGAGTTAGTGTGAAAAGTGCAGTATATGTTCATTTTGTGCTTTTCTCGCTCAAATAGCGTTATTTTGAGCTGAAAATGACGGAATATGAGTATGTTAGATTCATTTGTATTTATTTGTCAAAGTGTCATAGAATGACATTTCCACTTTAGAAACATCAATTCTTGCATGTTTTTGAAGGCCAGCATGGTTTCTTTTGAATTCGTGTGGAGTTAGTGTGAAAAGTGCAGTATATGTTCATTTTGTGCTTTTCTCGCTCAAATAGCGTTATTTTGAGCTGAAAATGACGGAATATGAGTATGTTAGATTCATTTGTATTTATTTGTCAAACTGTCATAGAATGACATTTCCACTTTAGAAACATCAATTCTTGCATGTTTTTGAAGGCCAGCATGGTTTCTTTTGAATTCGTGTGGAGTTAGTGTGAAAAGTGCAGTATATGTTCATTTTGTGCTTTTCTCGCTCAAATAGCGTTATTTTGAGCTGAAAATGACGGAATATGAGTATGTTAGATTCATTTGTATTTATTTGTCAAACTGTCATAGAATGACATTTCCACTTTAGAAACATCAATTCTTGCATGTTTTTGAAGGCCAGCATGGTTTCTTTTGAATTCGTGTGGAGTTAGTGTGAAAAGTGCAGTATATGTTCATTTTGTGCTTTTCTCGCTCAAATAGCGTTATTTTGACCTGAAAATGACGGAATATGAGTATGTTAGATGCATTTGTATTTATTTGTCAAACTGTCATAGAATGACATTTCCACTTTAGAAACATCAATTCTTGCATGTTTTTGAAGGCCAGCATGGTTTCTTTTGAATTCGTGTGGAGTTAGTGTGAAAAGTGCAGTATATGTTCATTTTGTGCTTTTCTCGCTCAAATAGCGTTATTTTGAGCTGAAAATGACGGAATATGAGTATGTTAGATTCATTTGTATTTATTTGTCAAACTGTCATAGAATGACATTTCCACTTTAGAAACATCAATTCTTGCATGTTTTTGAAGGCCAGCATGGTTTCTTTTGAATTCGTGTGGAGTTAGTGTGAAAAGTGCAGTATATGTTCATTTTGTGCTTTTCTCGCTCAAATAGCGTTATTTTGACCTGAAAATGACGGAATATGAGTATGTTAGATGCATTTGTATTTATTTGTCAAACTGTCATAGAATGACATTTCCACTTTAGAAACATCAATTCTTGCATGTTTTTGAAGGCCAGCATGGTTTCTTTTGAATTCGTGTGGAGTTAGTGTGAAAAGTGCAGTATATGTTCATTTTGTGCTTTTCTCGCTCAAATAGCGTTATTTTGAGCTGAAAATGACGGAATATGAGTATGTTAGATTCATTTGTATTTATTTGTCAAACTGTCATAGAATGACATTTCCACTTTAGAAACATCAATTCTTGCATGTTTTTGAAGGCCAGCATGGTTTCTTTTGAATTCGTGTGGAGTTAGTGTGAAAAGTGCAGTATATGTTCATTTTGTGCTTTTCTCGCTCAAATAGCGTTATTTTGAGCTGAAAATGACGGAATATGAGTATGTTAGATTCATTTGTATTTATTTGTCAAAGTGTCATAGAATGACATTTCCACTTTAGAAACATCAATTCTTGCATGTTTTTGAAGGCCAGCATGGTTTCTTTTGAATTCGTGTGGAGTTAGTGTGAAAAGTGCAGTATATGTTCATTTTGTGCTTTTCTCGCTCAAATAGCGTTATTTTGAGCTGAAAATGACGGAATATGAGTATGTTAGATTCATTTGTATTTATTTGTCAAACTGTCATAGAATGACATTTCCACTTTAGAAACATCAATTCTTGCATGTTTTTGAAGGCCAGCATGGTTTCTTTTGAATTCGTGTGGAGTTAGTGTGAAAAGTGCAGTATATGTTCATTTTGTGCTTTTCTCGCTCAAATAGCGTTATTTTGAGCTGAAAATGACGGAATATGAGTATGTTAGATTCATTTGTATTTATTTGTCAAAGTGTCATAGAATGACATTTCCACTTTAGAAACATCAATTCTTGCATGTTTTTGAAGGCCAGCATGGTTTCTTTTGAATTCGTGTGGAGTTAGTGTGAAAAGTGCAGTATATGTTCATTTTGTGCTTTTCTCGCTCAAATAGCGTTATTTTGAGCTGAAAATGACGGAATATGAGTATGTTAGATTCATTTGTATTTATTTGTCAAAGTGTCATAGAATGACATTTCCACTTTAGAAACATCAATTCTTGCATGTTTTTGAAGGCCAGCATGGTTTCTTTTGAATTCGTGTGGAGTTAGTGTGAAAAGTGCAGTATATGTTCATTTTGTGCTTTTCTCGCTCAAATAGCGTTATTTTGACCTGAAAATGACGGAATATGAGTATGTTAGATGCATTTGTATTTATTTGTCAAACTGTCATAGAATGACATTTCCACTTTAGAAACATCAATTCTTGCATGTTTTTGAAGGCCAGCATGGTTTCTTTTGAATTCGTGTGGAGTTAGTGTGAAAAGTGCAGTATATGTTCATTTTGTGCTTTTCTCGCTCAAATAGCGTTATTTTGAGCTGAAAATGACGGAATATGAGTATGTTAGATTCATTTGTATTTATTTGTCAAAGTGTCATAGAATGACATTTCCACTTTAGAAACATCAATTCTTGCATGTTTTTGAAGGCCAGCATGGTTTCTTTTGAATTCGTGTGGAGTTAGTGTGAAAAGTGCAGTATATGTTCATTTTGTGCTTTTCTCGCTCAAATAGCGTTATTTTGAGCTGAAAATGACGGAATATGAGTATGTTAGATTCATTTGTATTTATTTGTCAAACTGTCATAGAATGACATTTCCACTTTAGAAACATCAATTCTTGCATGTTTTTGAAGGCCAGCATGGTTTCTTTTGAATTCGTGTGGAGTTAGTGTGAAAAGTGCAGTATATGTTCATTTTGTGCTTTTCTCGCTCAAATAGCGTTATTTTGAGCTGAAAATGACGGAATATGAGTATGTTAGATTCATTTGTATTTATTTGTCAAAGTGTCATAGAATGACATTTCCACTTTAGAAACATCAATTCTTGCATGTTTTTGAAGGCCAGCATGGTTTCTTTTGAATTCGTGTGGAGTTAGTGTGAAAAGTGCAGTATATGTTCATTTTGTGCTTTTCTCGCTCAAATAGCGTTATTTTGAGCTGAAAATGACGGAATATGAGTATGTTAGATTCATTTGTATTTATTTGTCAAAGTGTCATAGAATGACATTTCCACTTTAGAAACATCAATTCTTGCATGTTTTTGAAGGCCAGCATGGTTTCTTTTGAATTCGTGTGGAGTTAGTGTGAAAAGTGCAGTATATGTTCATTTTGTGCTTTTCTCGCTCAAATAGCGTTATTTTGAGCTGAAAATGACGGAATATGAGTATGTTAGATTCATTTGTATTTATTTGTCAAACTGTCATAGAATGACATTTCCACTTTAGAAACATCAATTCTTGCATGTTTTTGAAGGCCAGCATGGTTTCTTTTGAATTCGTGTGGAGTTAGTGTGAAAAGTGCAGTATATGTTCATTTTGTGCTTTTCTCGCTCAAATAGCGTTATTTTGAGCTGAAAATGACGGAATATGAGTATGTTAGATTCATTTGTATTTATTTGTCAAAGTGTCATAGAATGACATTTCCACTTTAGAAACATCAATTCTTGCATGTTTTTGAAGGCCAGCATGGTTTCTTTTGAATTCGTGTGGAGTTAGTGTGAAAAGTGCAGTATATGTTCATTTTGTGCTTTTCTCGCTCAAATAGCGTTATTTTGAGCTGAAAATGACGGAATATGAGTATGTTAGATTCATTTGTATTTATTTGTCAAAGTGTCATAGAATGACATTTCCACTTTAGAAACATCAATTCTTGCATGTTTTTGAAGGCCAGCATGGTTTCTTTTGAATTCGTGTGGAGTTAGTGTGAAAAGTGCAGTATATGTTCATTTTGTGCTTTTCTCGCTCAAATAGCGTTATTTTGAGCTGAAAATGACGGAATATGAGTATGTTAGATTCATTTGTATTTATTTGTCAAAGTGTCATAGAATGACATTTCCACTTTAGAAACATCAATTCTTGCATGTTTTTGAAGGCCAGCATGGTTTCTTTTGAATTCGTGTGGAGTTAGTGTGAAAAGTGCAGTATATGTTCATTTTGTGCTTTTCTCGCTCAAATAGCGTTATTTTGAGCTGAAAATGACGGAATATGAGTATGTTAGATTCATTTGTATTTATTTGTCAAAGTGTCATAGAATGACATTTCCACTTTAGAAACATCAATTCTTGCATGTTTTTGAAGGCCAGCATGGTTTCTTTTGAATTCGTGTGGAGTTAGTGTGAAAAGTGCAGTATATGTTCATTTTGTGCTTTTCTCGCTCAAATAGCGTTATTTTGAGCTGAAAATGACGGAATATGAGTATGTTAGATTCATTTGTATTTATTTGTCAAACTGTCATAGAATGACATTTCCACTTTAGAAACATCAATTCTTGCATGTTTTTGAAGGCCAGCATGGTTTCTTTTGAATTCGTGTGGAGTTAGTGTGAAAAGTGCAGTATATGTTCATTTTGTGCTTTTCTCGCTCAAATAGCGTTATTTTGAGCTGAAAATGACGGAATATGAGTATGTTAGATTCATTTGTATTTATTTGTCAAAGTGTCATAGAATGACATTTCCACTTTAGAAACATCAATTCTTGCATGTTTTTGAAGGCCAGCATGGTTTCTTTTGAATTCGTGTGGAGTTAGTGTGAAAAGTGCAGTATATGTTCATTTTGTGCTTTTCTCGCTCAAATAGCGTTATTTTGAGCTGAAAATGACGGAATATGAGTATGTTAGATTCATTTGTATTTATTTGTCAAAGTGTCATAGAATGACATTTCCACTTTAGAAACATCAATTCTTGCATGTTTTTGAAGGCCAGCATGGTTTCTTTTGAATTCGTGTGGAGTTAGTGTGAAAAGTGCAGTATATGTTCATTTTGTGCTTTTCTCGCTCAAATAGCGTTATTTTGAGCTGAAAATGACGGAATATGAGTATGTTAGATTCATTTGTATTTATTTGTCAAAGTGTCATAGAATGACATTTCCACTTTAGAAACATCAATTCTTGCATGTTTTTGAAGGCCAGCATGGTTTCTTTTGAATTCGTGTGGAGTTAGTGTGAAAAGTGCAGTATATGTTCATTTTGTGCTTTTCTCGCTCAAATAGCGTTATTTTGAGCTGAAAATGACGGAATATGAGTATGTTAGATTCATTTGTATTTATTTGTCAAAGTGTCATAGAATGACATTTCCACTTTAGAAACATCAATTCTTGCATGTT